>NW_006290031.1:2447406-2464809 GCF_000327345.1 Myotis davidii | reverse complement strand
ACACATTTACACATTGCCTGGTTTGCTTTCTGAGGGAGGAAGAGCTTCAATTGCCAGAGTCCTCCTGAGACCCCATTTTCAATCGCCTGTACTTGTCTTTGTAAACATAGGAAGGTGGATTATGACAGCATTGATCAATCATTCCCCCCCCCCCCCCCCCCTCTCTCTCTCTCCTGAAATCTTCTGCCCTATGTGGTGTCTTTCTATAAAGATCACATGGGTACATTTACACATTGCCTGGTTTGCTTTCTGAGGGAGGAAGAGCTTCAATTGCCAGAGTCCTCCTGAGACCCCATTTTCAATCGCCTGTACTTGTCTTTGTAAACATAGGAAGGTGGATTATGACAGCATTGTCATCAATCATTTTTTGGAGCATGTATGTGTGCAAGGCACTTAACACACCAAGAATGTGACACCATCCCCACCTAGAACAGTTATCTTCTTCCCCAGTCGTTCTCCAGCCCCCTCCCACATCGCATGCTAAAAATACTGCACAGAACAAATAGCTGTTGAGACAGCAGCATCAAAACCTGCACAAATACGTAATATTGCCTGACATGTTAAGTGTCAAATGCCTGGAAGGAAAAGCATCTGGCGATAACGGCAGAGGGAGCATCAGGGCTGGTCTAGACTGGCCAATGTCCAGGGATCTGTAGAACCTGGCCCTCTGCATGTGTGTTAGGCAGTTGGAGGGCACGAGCTTGGACACAGGCAACTTTGTTGATTGGCTGGCGATGGAGGCAGGACTCTTGTGGGAAACTAGTCTCTAGGAGACCATGATGAAGCTGGAACTGGTGGGTCTAGTGCAGCTCAGCCGTGGGAGTTCCTACTACCACCAAGGTCATGGAGACTTGGGCTCTATATCTACCACGGCTGCCACCACCAAGTTTGGCCCAGCTCTCTGCACCTTCATCAGCTCATTTCTTCTGCTTAGTTCTAACTTTGGCACTCTCATACCCCCTGTCCTAAGCTTTCCCACATGGTACATGCTTTCTGTATACATCTTCTCAGATTCTGTTCCCACTAACAACTCAATGGCTACCCTCCCTGAATTTCCCATTCAATTTCTAGAAAGAGAAGGGGAGAGATAGATAGATAGATAGATAGATAGATAGATAGATAGATAGATAGATAGAAGATAGATAGATAGATAGATAGATAGATAGATAGATTTGGAGCTCAAACCACCTCCCAGCCCATACGCCAGACCTTGACTGGCAGTCCTGCCACTTTTTTTTTTAATACTCACCTGAGGATATTTTTCCATTGATTTTTTTAGAGAGAGTGGAAAAGAGAGGGAAGGACAGAGAGAAATATCAATGTGGTTGCCTCCTGCAGGAGTTCCACCCAGGGCCCAGACCGGGGAGAGCCTGCATCCGTGAGGTATACGCCCTTGACTGAAATTGAACCCGGGACCCTTTGGTCTGTAGGCTGACACTCTATCCACTGAGCCAAACCAGTTAGGGCCTGACATCTTTATTAAAGACCTGCCCAGGCTGCTTTCAGCCTGGACAGCCAGAGCCGGTACAGCTGTTCCCTTCAGGAGGGCAGTGGATGTGGAAGGCACTGACTGACATTTTCCCCTTTCTCTGCACAAAGGAAAGGCTTGACCATGCTGTATTTCCTGGAATCAGGGTGCTGCTGCCTTGGTGGGTGAGGAAGATGAACTCCTCTTTTTTTCCTTGTAAGAATTCAATCTTGCAGCTTTGAGAATGCACTTAAAGGTGGTAATATACATTCATCCTTCCATGATTCCAGAGACCTGGCGGTAGGGGAACGGAACCTTCATGTGAACCACGATGTCATACAACTTCGTGCAGCACAGGTTTGTTTGGGCCAGGCTCCTGGAGGGGAGAGGTTGGATTAGATATAGTCTCCTTGTTATAATCAAGTTTTCCTTAGTAAGATCTGACTTACATTTTAATCCAAAGACAGATTCTCAAGTGCTGCCTCTAGGTGCCATAGCATATGCAGCGATGAGCAGCGTACCTGTTGCCCAGTGAGTTGGCAGCATCCCTGGTTTCAGAGCCAAACCATCTGGAGCAGGGGGAAGGGGTGCACATGGGCTGTGATGGCCAGATAGCTGCTGCAGTTTCTTGGCCTTGGCCTTTGCTTCCTCTAGTCCTTTCACCGACACACTGAGGGCATGTAGCAAAGCAAGGCAGGCCATGAGGCAGCTTATCTGCTTTGGGTTACTTCCAGTTGAGCGGCCAGGAACTTGAGGAGCTCTTTCTTCTGCTGTTTGCATTGAGAGCCTGCACATCCCCTCCATTAGGGCCAGTCTCAGCCACAAGGCCCTGATGGGGAGCTGTGTTTAGGTTTTCAGTGATGATTGAGCCCCTTCATCATATCTACGGGGACTTCTATAACTCTTATACGCTGAATTTGGTTACTAATTGCACTGCATTGTGGCATCACATTTATCATTGATATCTAAAGTTAAAAAAAATTATTATTTGACATTTCCTGATGTCAAGTTTGTGCTCATTAGTTAGATTGTAAGTGCTTTGAAAGAAAGAAGGGGTTTCTATACCCCTAAGTACCTCTTGCGATGTTGAACACAGTGTTATACAAGGAGCAGGTGCTCGGTGGATGTTGAAGTTGATTTGACTCGATCCCAGTGCCGTGTTCAGCTCAGATTTTCTATTAGGTTTTGAGGAGTCTGTATCCTTTCTAGTTATCTGTTTGGAAACCTGAAGGTACTGATTCATTTTGACCAACTTTCTAAATTCCACCTTTTCTTGCTTGCTTCAGGAAGAATGTAGCCCCTAGAAACTGAGTTTTCCAGCACTCAGAGTCTCAGGTTGCCAATGGGATTCAAATGTCCCAGAGTCTTCAGCCTTTGACTTCTTACTCTCTACTTTTCCTCTTAGTTAACATCCTCATCTACCTCCTCTCCCAGTAGGATAGGTGAAGTGATGCTGTGGTAACAACAGCTTCCAAAACTTAGTGCTGATTCTGCCTGACAGAATGACTCTGAAACTCAACTGGCAGGCAGTCTGTCACCTCAGCCTGTGCTGCTGGGGTCACTGCAGCAGGGCAGGGAGTGTGGATAACTGGGCACTAACTCTTACCTGACACTTCTGCCCAGAAGGGGCACATAATACATCTAATTGCATTTCATTGGCCAAAGTAAGTTGCATGGCCATGCTTAACTTAGAGGAGATGCAGAAGTGCACTCCTCCCATGTCCCTGCAAGAGAAGAGACCAGAAATCCTGGTGCCCTCTGTAGTGCTAGCCACACCCCCTCAGAGAGCTTGGAAGTGGCTGCTCTCCAGCTCATTCTTTAGTGAGGCATGGAACCCTTGAGAATAAATAGACATACTTTGTCCTTTGTATTTCATGGGAATTAAAAAACAGACACAAAATAGCCTGTAATAAAGATGATTTATATCATAAAAATGTTTTTTTTTCTGTATTAAGTAAAAATCAGCTGTTTTTTCTTTTTTAGGTCAAATCAGTGATTAGAAATAATCAGTGCAATTCTCTCTAAAAGCCACCAGTAAATAGATGGTTGATGTAAGCGATCTCACATTTTGTAGTTGCTAGGCTTGCTCATGCATCTGAAGCTTCCTGTACCTGACAGTCATTCCAAAGGCCCAGCGGTTCAAAGACTCCTTCTCCACGGAGCAGAGTCACTTGGGACTCATGGGCTGTGGGGATCACTCTTTATTCTCTGCCCTCTGCTTGATTACACTCTGGCAATTGGAAGACCCAGGGTCTTCAACAGCATGCACGGCGTTGATGTCACTCACTCGGTCATCATATGTTCCTCACTCACTCAGAAACTCCCCTCCTTCCAAAGAATCAATTCTAACCATAAGAACAAGAAATTTATTCACAAGTGTAATGAGTTCAGTGGTCAACTCTCTTTTAAGCCAATGGATGATTACTATGACATGCCAGATAAGAGCTAGCCATGGTGTGATAGAAGGAGCCTTTGCATTAGTGTCTGAAGACTGTCCGTCCTGGCTTTGTCATATTCTATCTATGTTACCTTAGAAAAATCACTTGGCCTCTCTGAACCTTCATTGGTAAAACTAGAATAATTATACATACCTTCCAGGATGGAGTTTTCTGTCTATAAAATATAAATTCTAATATCTACTTCTCAGGGTTGTGGGGATTTAAATTATTTTGACACAGATAATTTCTGGGCACAATATATATGCATAGCTCTGGCCGGTTTGGCTCAGCTGTGAGAGCATCAGCCTTCAGACAAAGGGTTGCAGGTTTGATTCCTGGCCAAGGTTATGTACCTTGATTTGCAGGTTCATCCCCAGCCCCTGTTGGGGGCATGTGTAGGAGGCAACCGATTGATATCTGTCTCTCTCTCTCTCTTCTCCCTCTCTTCCCCTCTCTCTAAAAAAATCAATGGGACAAATATCCTCGGTGAGGATTAAATATATATACTAGAAGTCCGATGCATGGAATTTGTGCAAGGGGCTCGGCCCTTGCAGTCTCGGCCGGCCTTCGCAGCCCCTTGCAGCCCAGGCTTCATCCAGAAGGTCGTCTGGATGGTCGTTCTGCTGTTCAGTCTAATTAGAATATTAGCTCTTTATTATATAGGATATACACACACATATGTGTATGAATATGAATATGAGTATGTATATGTATATGTATATGTATATGTATGTATATCCCAAGCTGGGAACTTTTTCCCTCCTTTTTTTGCTTGCTAATTAAGAGTCATAAATAAAATGCTGACAAGCTGCAGTCTGCCGTCTGTGCTGTAGCTAGAGGGCTGTTTTGACTTTGCCTGACAAATGGCTAACCAGCCGCTCCCACCATGCCCAACTCAAGTGTTCAGCACTGAGAAATCCAGCTACTGCCAACAACATCTTATAAACTTGTCACTGTTTACTTACTTGGTGACAGTGTTTTTGTTCACTGATCATCCCTGAGATTTCACCAGTCAGGGTGTGGCTGTGTCCCTCAAAATGCCAAACCGCCATTTAAATACAATCCTTTCCCAAACCATGTGAAAATAGTGGAGATCCCTAATTGAGACTTGAAGATTTTGCAATTCATTCCCATGGCAGTGCAGTTGGGGTGGGATCTTGTCTTTATAGAGCAGTAGCTGGATATACATGGGGTTTTATTAAATGGGCATACACTTCAGAGCTGCTTCAATACCCGACTAGCCAAGACTTTCAGGTAACCTGTTGAATGGTGTGCCGGAGACAGCCTGGGACCGTGGTTGGCAAACTGCGGCTCTCAAGCCACATGCAGCTCTTTGGCTCCTTGAGTGTGGCTCTTCCTAAGCCTTAAGAGTACCTTAATTAAGTTAATAACAATGTACCTACCTATATAGTTTAAGTTAAACAAATTTGGCTCTCAAAAGAAATTTCAGTCATTGTACTGTTGATATTTGGCTCTGTTGACTGATGAGTTTGCCGACCACTGGCCTGGGAGAACTGATTGTTAAATGTTCAGGAATTTTGCGAGGTGTTTGATGTCATGTTGGTAGATTAAAATCAGCCATGGTGGGAGTGTTTACACCATGGAAATTGACAAACACTGCAAAATCAGGCTTTTTCTCCTATATAGCTTGTTGCTAAACACTTACTAGCTCACCACTGCTAGTATATAGTATAACCAAATCTTTGTGCATCTGGGTCAAACCCAGATGTGATTCATTCTTCTCTCCCTTAGTCTTTCAGCTGCATTTATACTTCTCAAATAAGAAATATAAATAAAACCATGATGCCAAATGAAGGGAGAAAGGGAACTAACTTTTATTCAGCCCCTGCTATGTGTCAGGATCTATTGTAGTTTAATTGGGACTGGTACATATCAGGAGGTGTCTAGCAGATGAATGGGATGGTGTACTAGAACTGTCTTCATCCGAAGGACAGAGAGACCCCAGAGCCTGACTCAAAGTTGGTTGAGACAGAGGAGGGCTAATGCTAGGTGTAGCATAGTTCTTGTCACGGGGGTTTCTTTCCAGGCCTTGACTGAGACTAATGGAGGGCATTTGAGGAAAGTTTTTTTTTTAAATCTTTTCATTGATTTTTGGAGAGGGAAGGGAGCGAGAGAGATAGAAACATTAATGATGAGAGAGAATCATTGATCGGCTGCCTCCTGTACGCCCCACACTGGGGAGCGAGCCCGCAACCTGGGCATGTGCCCTGACTGAGAATCTAACGGGCGACCTCTTAGTGCATGGGACGACGCTCAACCAGTTGAGCTACACCAGCCAGGGCAGAAAGGTTAGAAGTTAAAGCTGAAAAGCTGCTTCAGCAGAACTCTGTAACTCGGGCCAGAACTCAACCACAGCAGTTTGAGGACAGCAGTGGCTTGACTGACACACTGGAGCTAGTGAGGTGGGCTTGCTTGTGAGCACTTTTTCAAGGGTGCTTTGCAGAGGGCCATAGTCCTGTATGAGCAGATAGGGGCAAGGGCGGTGGAATTTATTTATGTGACCCCCCACATGTACTTTAGACTGGCAAGGCAAAGGGGGACTGGTGATATATATGTTTTCTCAATGTGTTTTCATGACCTCCATATGAGAAAGATGTTATTATGTCCATCTTATAAATAAGAAACTAAGGTCAGGAGCTTGAGAAACTTGTCAAATATGATAGAGTTGGGATTCAAACATGGGATTGATCGTTTGGTCTCACTTTACGCCATGTCTCCGCAACTTTGTCTGTCCTTTCCCTCTTTCTGGTCTTGGGGAAAGAAGTGTCTCTCTTCTCTAAGGCCAGTCTTCCCACTCATGCCTATGAATTCTGTACCCTCCCAGTTCCTGCTGCAGAGTCTTTACAAAGCACCTGGTTGCTCTGCTGTGCATCCTTAATCTGCTCCTCTCTACAAACTTCCTTCCCTCAGCTTGTTCATTAGTCAGTCACTTGAAATGCATGGCTGTGTGGTGCTTTCTCATTCTTCTCTCTCTTAGCCTTTCAGCTACATTGAACACACTTCAGATTCTCCTTTATTCTTGAAACTCTCCACTCCAGGCTTCTGTGACTCGCTTGTTCTTCTCTTTCCTCTCTCGTTACTCCTCTGGCCACTTCCGGCTCTTCTCCCTTTGCCCAGTTCTGAACCATAGGCTGCTGCAAGATTGGTGCTGGTTCTCTTCTCCTGTGAGGATCCCTTTGGCCTTGGCTATCTACACAGGCAAGGCCAGATCAATAGATCTTCAGGTCTGATTGGGAAATGAACTGAAATAACCTGACTGGGTCTCCAGGGCCAAGAGCAGTCTCTGGCATGTTGTGGGCACTCAATAAACAGAAGGGATTTCAAATGAAGAGAACATTGTAAACAGAGTTTGAGCTTGTGTGTATTGATTTACTTGAAGATTACCCCCTTTAGGCTGTGAAATTCTCAAAGTCAAGAACTGCGCCTTTCCCCCATTTTTGATTCCCTGATCCAGAGTAATATGTAGTAGTTATTTAATAAATGTTTGTTGAATGAATGAATGAGTCCAAGCTTGCTTATAATTTGGTGTAAATTCATGGCAGTCCTTATAGGGGAATTTAGACTTGATGTGCAGTGAGCTTGGAGCAATCGAAGGCTTTTTCTTGTTGGAATAATTCAATAGGAGCTGAGCTCCAGGATGAGTCATGCAGGCAGTCATTGTTCAAAACCTCGAACCCTCTTCCTCCCTTGCCCTTGCTGTTCCATTTCTAATCCAGTGGTCCAGTCTTGTTGATTTTACTTCAAAATATGGCTTTATGGCTTATATCTGTGTTTTTGTTCCTATTCTTATGGCCACGTCCCAAGGTCAGCTGTAATTACTTTTTGTCTGGACGTCAACATTGGTCACTCCCATCCCAATTGCTGTTTATCCCTTTTCTATATGCCACAGGCTTTGTCTATTCTACTAATGGTTGGCTCTGTGTTTGAAAAGAAAAATGCTGAATTGGTTCTGGGAGAGCAAGGATAAAGAGGGCTAATTTGGCCCTGCATTGTCTGTCTTTCATCCCCTTAAATATGCTGGCTGCTTTGGGTTTTACCCTTGAGTTGCCTAAGTGGGTTTATCTCTTCATTGCTCCTTATAGCAAAGACTAGGACCCCATTTCCACAATAAAGCCAAGTTGTAGGAGGAAGAGAGTGGACCATTGGAGAGGTCGTGCTTGACTCTGATGTTGAAGGAGAGGCAAAGGAAATGGGAGAACAATCCTTTAGGAGAGGGAGGAGGGAAAAAGTAAAAGAGATAGGGAGGAGGTCTTTGAGATATTTCTAGGTGGATGGAAGAAAAAAAAAGAAGAAAAAAAGACAACAGCTGAGTTCTTGCCATTTTTTTTTTTCATAGCTAATTTTGAGTAAACTGTCCCTTTGTGAAAATGTTTTCTTAGAACCTATTGGGTCCAGAATTTATCATAATAAAATAGTGAGCTAATGGATTTAGGAGACCCTCTTCGGTGACTCTTACACTTAAGGAATTTAGGTCAGTGTTATGCAAAGTGTGATCTGCCTTCTGCAAGAGGTAAGTACAACAGCAAATGTTTAGAAACTTTATACTAATTGTACAGTGTCCCTATGATGTCCTGGAGAGAGCTGACTGTGGGCATTTCTTTCCACCTCTGTGGCTCACCAGACTTCATGTTGGCAGCTTGAAATCAGCCAAGGTGGGAGGTATTTTTATCACACATACTAGTGGCCCGATGCATGAATTCATGCACATGGAAAGGAAATTAATTAGAATAAATATTTTAATATCACTATTCACCCTTTCTCTATAATAGAAGTGTCAACCAAACTCATGATCGACAATGACAGATGGAAACACATGCATGCAATTGGCACCAGCGAGAGCTTTATATGTATTGTGCATGCGCGAGTCAACTTAGCCTTTTAGGGATATAGAATAAACTTGCTTAGTTAGACCTGCTTTCTGACTTAGCTAAACTTTTTCCAGCCCAGTGAAGCACCCCAACTTCTCTTTCAGGTCATTGTCAGCAACACAACAGTAAAAATCAACACGAAGTATATTATGATTATCGATCACTCAGGGAGAACAAAGGGTAAAATATTTAACTGTAGCAGTTTTTGACTATATTTTGCGCAGTGAGAAAACCTGAAGTCATTTTTAAGGTCCACCATTTCTTACTTCTTTTCAGTCAGGTCATGTTTCTAAGCTTTCTAAATCTCCGTTTTCTGGCTAATGAAAAGAAAATAGGATTCCACTGAGTTTCCTATCTACCTACTCCAGGACTTCTGTGAGGATCAAATGAGATGAGGCACAGGAAAATGTTTCAAGACATGTGGTTAAAGTGTAAAATGTGGAAACTGGCTATAAAGCAAGTTGTGTTCCTGGGCTGAAGAAACTCCAAGGAGGCTAGTCACCAGGGAGAGGAAACCAGGGGTTGCTATGTGATGTCATTACCCAGATGGACACTTAGCAAATTAGTCTTATATATATATATAGATGGGCAAATGCTTCAAATCGGGACTCCTCCCACCCTCAAGAACTTGGTACTGAACACTTACCAGCATTTACCACACTGCTAGGCTGTCATATTCATGTGCCTGATGAGGGAACACTGTTGAACAGGATGTTGTTAAATTTGCACAGTGAATTGTTTTGTGGCTGCTGCTGCTTACTCAACACACACAGTAGGATCATGTATCTGAACACTGGCCTTCACCAGAGGGAATTTGAAAAACACTGCCTTAGATCTCCTTCAGCTTGTTTCTGAGGTCCAAGTATTCCAGCAGAGGTCTTTATGCTAGCCACATGGCATAGCCCAGTGGTTTAGAAACCTGCTCCTCCTGGTGTCAAGCCTTCTAAGACAGTTAGGATCAAGGATAGCATGGGTGGCAGGTCTAGCCAGGGCAGAGAAGTGATATGTGAAATAGCTGAAGGTATGTGCATTTTGTCACTGGGGCTGCCATGACAAAATACCACAGACTGGGAGACTTAAACTACAGAAATTTATTCTCTCACTAGTTCTGGATGCTAGAAGTCTAAAATCAGGGTGTTGGCAAGTGTGGTTTCTCCAGAGACCTCACTGCTTAGCTTGCAGGTGGCTGTCTTCTCACCATGTCCTGACATGGTCTTTCCTCTGTGATTGAGCACCTCTGGTGTCTCTTCCTCTTTTTATAAGGACATATGATTAGTGCCCACCCTTATAACCTTATGTTACCTGAATAACCTCTTTTAAGGGCCTATATCCAAATACGGGCACATTGGGGCTTAGTGCTTCAGCACATGAATTTTAGGGGACACAGTTCAGTCTATAGCAGGGTGTCACTGTCTGGGCTTGTGCTACATTTCAGTCAGCGGCTGATGCAGACCTTTCACCTACTCCAGGGATTCCTTATCAAGTCTCCGGGATGCCCCTTCCACTCCTCAGCCATCTCCAACCTCACCATGTGCTACCCTCGGACAGTTACCACCTGAGTCCTAGCTCTCCCATCCAGTTTCCCTGACTTCTCCTGCTTTGAGAGCAGTCTCCCTCACCTGACTCACCCTAGCACCTTTGGTCTCTATTGTTAAGTTGGTGATGAATCTCATCTGGCTTTGCAGTGCCTTTTTGATGTCTCCTAAATGTATATAGTGTATGTATTTAGGGCTTGTCTACCTGGTTAGATTGTAGGTTCTGTGAAAAATGAAAGGGACATTCTATCCTTCTTGACAATCAACTCACCCATTTAGTGATTAAGTAGGTGTGTGCCTTTTATAGATTAAGGAGTCAATAAATATCAGAGTTAATTTTTTTTTCTTGAAACGGTTAAGGTCATTATATGCTCATAAGTTTTTGTGAAGTCAGACTAATAGCAGTCAGTATGTAAGGAGATGTTGTTTTCCTGTACTATGAATGTTAAGCTAAAATTGTCCAGTGAGTGCTTCTGGACTGGGATTCGTGGATGCCATTGTTCCAGTGAGTTATAATGACCTTTAACCCTGACTCTAGTATAAAAGAGACCTGGATTAGACTTCTGATTTTCCCAGTTACCACCCGTCTGGCCTTGGGTAAGTGATCTAAACTCCCTAAGGCTCAGTTTCTTCATCTGTGAAATGGGAGTAATAATAGTACTTTATTTCACAGGGAGTAAAATAGAAATACATAGTAGCACTCAATGAATAGTAGATGTGTATCATTAATATTACTCTGGTACACAGAGACTTTAAAAAAAATTAGAAACCTTAACCATGGATAGCAGTCTCCACTCCTCTTAACCAAGAGTAACTCAGAAAGAGAAATGCTGCACACCATCGGAGAATCAGCCATGCAACAAGTCCATTAGTGCCCTGTGCCAGATGTTTCCAGATTGAGAATATAGTGAAGAATCCAGGAGGAACACTTTTCTATCTATGATGAGTTGACTTGTAAATAACCTTTGACCTCACGTTGTCACCAACCCCCTCCCCAAGTTGCACTCCCCTTTGAAAAGCATAAAATATTTTTACCTACAAAACACTGTATATTGATTTTGTTATTTTAGAGCCAGTCAGATTGCACAGGAAGTACATGGTCATTAACTGGAGATGAGCCAGCATGACATTTGTCCTGAAGTTAATGATAAAATGACATTAAATCACTGGCAGTGTTTTCTTAGAGGTGTTCAAGACAAACAATGTTAGTGAAAGGAGAGGAAAGCTCTGTAGGAACAACTCTCCCCCGCATAGTGCTACAGGGAGAGCCAGGGGGGTGGTGAGCCAGGAAACAGTGCAAACCTGTGCTTCTCCAGGGCCTCCAAAAAGGCACAAAGTGGCTTGTCAGCTTTTCTGCCTGTTCTAGCAAATTAGACATACGTCCCAAAAGGTGTACTGCAATATTAAAGTCCATTTATATAGGCTGTAAAGTTTCCCCTGTTGTCCTGGCAGGCACATGCGTGGCTGGAAAGTGTCTGTGGGTTGATTCCTTTGTGAATCAGATGGAGCTGACACTGCTGAAACCACAGTGACCCAGACGAGGATAGAAGCTTGTGCTGGATGAGGGGCCACGGTCCTGAACATGTAAATCAGTAATATTAATCCCCACAGAGTGCCATGGTGCAAAATTATTAAGGCTGCTTCCCGAAGATACTTCTAACACAGTGCGTAATGAAAACGTCAGGGGCAATGAGTTATTAGGTGCTGCCCCGCTCTTCTGAAGTGCCAGGTATTTCTCCACCTGTTATCCAAGCAGGCGAGTCTTGTGGGAAAGGGAGAGCATCAGAGATTGCTTGTGATGGGAGGATCATAAAGTGAATGACATCAGTGAGGCCTGTGGGAAGTGCCTAAAAAAATGGTGGCGACGGTGTGGTAGGGATGATGTTAAGAGGTGAGCCACGGTGAAGGTGTCTAGGAGGAGGATGCTGCCTGGTATACAGTGCTGAGTTAATGTCATGGCCAGAATCATTTGGATTTGAAAATTGTTCTCAGAGCAGCTCTTCGGATTAAGAATTCAGATGGGATCACTGCAGACAGGAGTATGGTTTTGGTTATTTCCATAGTCATTCTAGAAATTCAGACATGATGTTTGGCATTTATTTTACATTTATTATTTATTTTAGATCCTCTCTGACTTGTATGATCGCTATCTCAACCCACTTGTTGGAATCCTTTTGGCTTCTTCTCTTCCCTTGGCCATGTCCAGTCATTGTCAGATGGCTTTGGACAAGTTAATCTTTCTTAGTCTCTGATTCCTTTGATTGTACCTTTGTCATGTCCCTCATATTCTGTCCTGTTTTCTCTTTGCTACTCTCCTTGTCTACATTCTGTCTGGTCCAGCCTCTCCACCTCTTACCTGGACCTCTTGTTTTTCCTCCTCCCACCTCTTCCCCTTTGACTATCCTACCAGAGCACTGCAGCAGTTACAGCTTCCACCATCTTTATAGGTACTTTTTCTGTACTAATCCTGGGGTGGGTGTGTCACGTATGTTTTTCTAATGGTGCAATAACGCTGGAAAATATATTATTACTTCCATTGTATAGCTTGGGAGATTCCAAAAAGGTTATAAGGTGTTTATACCAGCTAATTAGAGCCAAAGTTGGAATTATAACCTGGAGCTGATGGACATCATAGTTCATGCTCTTCCCTACGCAACCTGTTTTCTCTGCCGGGAAACCTTCAGTGGTTCCCATTGCCGAAAAGATCAAGTCCATGCTCTTTTATCTTGACATTCAAGGCCTTCTAAAATCTAGTTTGCGTGTTTCTAGTCATTCCCCTCAACTGTCACACATCCGTTAGCCAAAAACAAAACAAACCAAAACAAGAAACCCAGCCAAACAAACAAACAAACAAAAACTGATTTTAATTCACACCCATGCTTTCTCTTCTCTGTGCTTTTATACCTCCCCTTTCTCTCGCCTGGAGCAGAGACTGTCACTCCTCTGTATAAGTAAATGTTGTCCAAGATCCATTTATTCTCTGGTTCACAAAGGGTATATTAGAACTTTATTAAATATTCTAAAATATCTGTTCAATAATGTTCTCATTTAATATCTTTTTAAAAGACATTTAAAGTGAATCAGAAAGCAATTACATGATTAATTGCTGCAGCTGGATTCTGCTGCCCTCAGCCTCTGCGGATGCTATCTGACCGATTAACCTCTGTTTCAGGGCCCTGTCTTACTGAGGAAGGCAGTGACGGAAAACGCCTGGCCTATCACATGACTGATCTCCGCTGTCATGAGCCATCGTTCTCTAACTGCAAGCTTTCATTTTCAAAGTCCTGGCATGATTTCAGGAGCTGTAAACCTTCATGTGAGTAAGTGAGCAGTAAGAACTGGCAGTTTTTCAAACCCAAGTCTTTTCAGCTTTCAACCCACATTTAGCTATGATGGGCTTTTTCCCACCTTAGTTTGGACATTCTTTCTGGTGAATACCTTTTTGATAAATAAAATAGGGTGGAGGTGTATTTGACCAGGACAAATATGGGCTGGTACAGTTAGGGCTAACAATTGAAAGAAAGTCATAACAGCCCCAACATTAATTCCAAAGTCAGAGCAGGAGGTAAGAGAGGAGTGGGTGTGTAGATAGGGTTCCCAGCCTCTCCAACTACAACCATAGACTCAGGGTGGGGGAACTTGAAAGTAATGAATTCACGGTTGATGCTGACCCACATGCCAGTGTAGACAGATGTTACTATTGATGTCTTGGGAAAGGTCAAGGAGTGCCTACTCCTAAATGAATGGAACAGCTTTGTGAGATATCAGGGAAACATATATCCTTGGAAAGGTTCTTTTCTAGTAACAGTGCTTAAGTAATTGGGGTTCAATTTAATGCGGAATTAATTGTTCTTAGTGCATTCTTAGCCAGACATTGTGATTAATATTATTTGCATTAATGTTTAAGGGATGGGGAATCTGAAAATAGAGATGTGAATATAAAATGAAAAACGTAAAGATTAGTTCTTGCTTGATAGTTTGTTTTTTGAAATTTGTATATCAAATGTTTTATTGCACCCTTATCATTTTGTTTCTTAGATTTCAAAACAAATTGGTGAGAGGAGAGGGAGAGACTAGGTACAACACGGAGTGTTACAGCCACCATTGTCATGGAAGCAGGTTGTATTGCTTCCTGCTGTACACACTGAGGTTTTGATCATGCATCTATTTTTGTTGTTGTCGTCTTCTCCTTTATCTTTATATCTAGCAAATGTTTTTATGGTGCTATCTTAGGAAATTGGATTTAAGGCATCCTATACGAGCTTATGGAGGTCATTTGAAAGACAGCTGCAGACACCTGAAATAACAGCTTACATTTGTGGGGCTCTCAATCTACCAAGATAATATTATGTCATTTAATCTTCTCAACAACTGCATGAGACAGGTACTATTATCCCTATTCTATGAATGAGGAAGCTGAGGCCCAGGAGATTAAATAACTCATCTTTAATCACATAGCTAGGAAGTGGTGAGGCTGTAAGTTAAAACCAGGCAGTCTGAATCCAGAATAAAATAATAAAATGCATATAACCAGAGTCAAACTAATTTTGTTCTTTTTAGATTTTATAAACTTACCATCACCACTAGTGAATTCTGAGTGGCAATTAGTATGGAATGTGTAGGGATAGGAGAGGGATTGTTTTGAGTAGAGAAATGGTGGAAGAGAGTGAAAAATGAAGGAAGATGCTGCTGAAAGTGCTGTAGCAGGTCCCGAGGTAGGGAGTCTAGGAGGGTAGATGTGGCACTTCCCTCTGTTCTGTGCTCACCTGAACCTCAGCCTGTGCTGGCGGGCAGTCAGAGTGTGGCTGGTGACTTTTTTTTTTCAATTGAAGTTTACATTCAATATTATTTTTTTGTATTAGTTTCAGGTGTACAGTATAGTGGTTAGATAATCATATACTTCATAAAGTGATCCCCCTGGTAAGTTTAGTACCCACCTGGCACCATACACAGTTATTACAATATTATCTACTATATCCCCAGTGTTGTAATTTAGATCCCTGTGACTAGTTTGTAACCACCAATTTGTAGCTCTTAATACCTTCACCTCTTTTCACCCAATCCCCCTCCCCTCCCCCCGCCCCCTCTGGCAACCGCTGGTGGCTAATTTTGTCACTTACTGCATTGGTTTTCTGCTCCTCAGGCTGAGACAGATAACACTGACAGCTCCCTTTGAGTTCCCATCCATCCAAAGCACACCACCCTTCTAGATTTGCAGTTCACATTTCCTTCTGCAGTGCCAGGGTGTGTCCTTCTTTTCAGGCCTCTTCCCACCTCAGAACACTTAGATCAGGCCCACTGTCCTATATCTAAACCTGTGGTTCTAGATATGTTTCAGAATTCAAAGTTTTTCAGATTCTATAACAGTAAAATGTTATACAGTCCATATATTAGATCACATTCCCAGTCGGGCCTAGGTCAGTACCCTGTAAACAAATCCTATATAATAAAAGGCTAATAGGCAAATTGACCAAATGGCGGAACAACCAGTCGCTTTGACATGCACTGACCACCAGGGGGCAGATGCTCAATGCAGGAGCTGCCGCGTGGTGATCAGTGTACTCCCACAGGGGGAGTGCTGCTCAGACAGAAGCCCTGAGCTGGGCTCATGGCTGGTGAGCGCAGTGGCAGTGGTGGGAGCCTCTCCCACCTCTGTGGCAGTGCTAAGGACCCCTCGGGATGTTCGACTGTCAACTTAGGCCCGCTCCCTATCAGTCGGACATCCGCTGAGGGCTCCTGGACTGCAAGAAGGCGTAGGCTGGACTGAGGGACTCCCCTGAGTGTATGAATTTTGTGCACCTGCCTCTAGAACAATCATATCTCACACAAAATGTGTACATCATTGCCCTCAGTGAGACCAACAGTGACTCCACTCAGCTGCATGTCAGGAAGGTCCGATGTTGCTAGCAACCAAAGTTTTGTGCCAAATTTATGAAAAACAATTTTAGTTGCAGGGCTTTTGGAGTTTGGAATTGAGGATAAGGGAGTGTGGACCATATCATCCCCAGTTTCTTCTGCTCTACTCAGAGGCCTGGGCATGAAAACACTGACAGGGTTGTTCCTGCATTTGCTGCTCTGGCCAGGCTGGGGTCTGACTCAGGCGCCACCTGAAGAACCCCGGACTCCACTTCTCATTCTAGGTTTTAGTGGGGAAAGTGGGCTCTTGGGAAATACAATCAGGATCTATACTCTGTATAGTCCATGCAGAGTTGTGAGCAAAAAGTGGTAAAGGAAATACAAACTCAGAAAAGAGAAGAATCAGAATTATTTTTCATTTGAAAGACCTATTTGCACTACTTAGCCCTCTCCCCTTCTTCCCTTGGGAGTTAGCTTACAGTAGCTTGAAGGACCACAGATAAAAGTGTAATATAGCAGGTAATATTAAAAACAACCTGTAAAAAAAATGCATTATTCTGAAGACTTAGCAGCTAATTTCCTGTTGCTTTTACTTCTTATATTACCCCCCCCCCAGTGCATAACCTTTTTAAAATCTTATATCCTGCTCCCAAATTCCTTCTGAGTTTAAAGTCTAATTTTTGTTTGTGTTACTCAAACAAAAATAAAAGGAAAATAATAAATTAATGGCATGCTTGTAGCTATAAACAGGGGATGGATTCAGAAATAAATATACTAACATTCCAAGGACCCTAATTCTTAGAATTGCCATATTCAACTCCCAATTAACCTTAAATTTGTAAGTCTAATCAAATGTACCAGTCTGTTTCCATTGAAAAGCAATGCACTTCAGAGCCCTAGTCTCCAGGATTCAAACCAATCAAAGAAAGACCCTTTTGAAGGAGTCACTCTTTTAAGCTAAGTAAATTGCTCAGTGATCTTATGTAACAGTGTTTCAGCTTCCCCAGAAGTGTTAATCCCAGTGCAGCAGGTGGTATTGGCCACAGCACAGAGACCTCCTAGCTCAGCTAAAAGATAATCAGGTGCTATCCTATTATCAAAGAACATCTTTGGTCAGAGAATCTAAGGATTTTTGTTAGGCGGCTATTGTTTTAATAGCAGATTCTTGCAATATTTTCAAGAGTTAAGTAGAGGTTTCTGATTATACCCTCATTTGT
>NW_006290031.1:2435165-2447261 GCF_000327345.1 Myotis davidii | reverse complement strand
CTTCATCTTTTCTTCTTGTTTTATTTAATTTGGAGGTCTTTAGTGTTTATGCAGGCAAGCTGTGAGATGCATACCCAAGGTTCAAATCTTGGAGTTTGGCTGCCACCTGAGTAGTGGGGAGGATCTGCTATAGTTTTTACCATTCCTCCTGGGTGGGATTCTGACTTAGAGGTATTCAATCATAATTCCTCAGGTGGTACTTTTACCCCATTGGTTCTTTAGCCAAGCACAAACCCCAAATGTCTGAACCTGCAGTCCCTCTCTGTACTAAGCAGGAATACTTTTTTGTAAAGGCATATGAGTAAAATAATAACTGTAAGTGACAAAAGACTTAAAATGTTAATTGTTAAAAATCAAATGAGAGCTCATTATAATGGAATTGACAAGGAAATTAGGTTATTTCTGTAACATGTAACGTTTTAAGACAATAACTGGAATTATGACTGATAACATTATACCAGGGCATATCAGACTTTGGGGAATTAATGAGATTTCTAGAACACGTATATACTTATACAAGTACAACATAAAGGAACCTTATTATTTGACAGTATTCCCCATGAAATTTAACATGTCTAATTAGTTTAGCATCTCCCTTTTTATAAGGAGAGAGAACAAATCTTTTGAGATGTAAAATCCCAAAGTTAGTACAAAGTCAGAAAGTCTTCATTTAGAATTTGTTTTGGGGGGAGTTTGTCAAAAAGATTAAAAGATTTAAAAACATTTGGTCAAATTGGGTCATAGGTTACTATGAAACAAAACTTAATTATCTTCTTAACCAAAGTGACAAAGATTTCAGAGACAAATATAGAAGGTTACATTGTTCTGAGCAGAACTTAGTTCAATCTTAAAAATATTGAGAGGAATAAGTTTACTTAAGTAATCAAAGACCTGACAAAGACAACACAGAACATAGATGATTATTTTGACCAGGCTCAAGATCTTTGTCTTTTTCTATGCAGGTTACCTAAGAGATAAAGAAGATCTTTGTTTAAAGTTTTTTATTAAGATCAGACCAAGAATCCAAGAAAACTTTCCTTTTCAGTAGATGAAAGAAAATTAAGGCTCAGTTGTACAGAAGCACACAATTGATATTAAAGCTTATTTTTGGAACCTCTATAACAAATTTATTCAACCTTATCCAGCTTGACCATGCATAAAATTCCTTTTCCAAGGTTACTTTCCCACACACCTTCTACAACTTATTTTATATTCAGATTTTGTCCTATGTTTTTCCTCTTTCCCATTCTGAAATAACCAGCCTTACTTTAGGACAAAATTACTTTCTTTTTCCTCAACAACTAAAAATGCATTTTCAATTCTCATATTTTCTTTTACCAACAATATACACCCACTTCCCTCACATGCAGATTTTTCTTTATTATTGCTGATAGCTTTAATTACAAATATTAGGATTCTTAACCCTAAAAAACATTTAACTTCTAGTGAACACTGAGAAGTAAGCAATTATGAAGTGTTTCACATTAGCATTCTACGGGTTGATAGGTTTATAAATGCTTCTTATAATTTCTAGAAACATGGGCTTGCTCAGAAAATTTCTTGGCATGGCACAAGATATGTTTAATAGACACAAATATCTTTAGTCCTCTGTAAAATGAAGCCAAAGTTGATAAATCTACTTTCCATAATGGATGCTTTAGTATTTTATAGATGATCTAGATATTTAATAAATTTCCATCAGTTAGCTGAATCTTAGAAAAACTGTAAGGTTTCAGGTTATCAAAATGATTTGGAGAAACTATTTTTAAAAATTCACTAAAAACCTTCTATCCTACTTACATCTGTCTAATTTACTTGCTCTTAACACTTATGTTTAAATTATAAAAATTTCATCACATTTAGCTTAGGGGAAAAAGCTTAAAAATACTGACTTATTTTTCTTATGGGAAAATTTTGCAACAGAGATAACATGAACTTATTTAACCACTAGTAAGTCTAGGTAGGATGAAAATATTATATTTAATTCTGATAACTCTAAAGACATGTCTGTTTTAATTAAACCATCAAACTCAAGATATCCAAAATTTCTGTTTGGGTCAGAGTTTGTTGTCTTACGAAATTGAAAAATGAGCTCACAGACAAAAAGATGAGCAAAAGCAAAGTTTTATTACAGAAAAGCTTCCTCCTGCAGAGAGGGGACCCACAGGGGTTTCTGCTGCAGCTCCTTTGTAGAGCAAGCATGTCAAACTCGCCGCCTGTTGCCGACAACGAATATTTTTGCGGCCCAGCTAATATAATGATATGTAAGAAACATTTAATAAAAAATGCATAACTTAATTTTTCAATATCCTGTTATACATAATTATTAATAACAAACTACAACGTTCTCTAATGACTGATTACTATAATCGTGTTGCATTCATTTCCCTTATACACCTTATGTGCAGGCGCACCATTTCTCTCCACTAATACTAGCAGCGAATATTTTAGTAGCCTATTACCATGTCATTAGTCTTGTACTGACTTGTTTGGTGTGCGCAACAGGAAATATTTCGCTTTCAGAGAACAAGAAAAATAGGTTTATTTGCATTACGCTTATTAATTTGTGCAGTTGTCTCCGAAGACCATTGGAACACACATATATAATTACATATTGTTTTTGTGACTAATCACTATGCCTTTAATTATGTTCAATTTGTACAATGAAAATGCATCCTGCATATCAGATATTTACATTATGATTCATAACAGCAGCAAAATTACAGTTATGAAGTAGCAACAAAAATAATTTTATGGTTGGGGGTCACCACAACATGAGGCAGTGTATTCAAGAGTCACGGCATTAGGAAGGTTGGGAACCACTGATCTAGAGTCTCTTCTAAAGAGTCAAAAGAAAGAAAAAAAGAGTTATATCCTCTTATAGTAAACCAGTAATCTAATAAGTAAAATGTTTCTCTGAATTCTGTGAGCTGCTTCGGCAAATAAATCAAACTCAAGAAGGAGGTAGTTGGAATCTTCTTTCTATAGTAGGTGGGTAAGAAGCACAAATGACAACCTGGCCTTGCGATTGGCATCTGAATTTGAGTGATGGGGGCACTTTTGTAGGATGAGCTCTTAACCTATGGAATCCAGTGCTATCTACAAGTAGACAGTGTCAGAATTGAGTTGAATTGTAGGTCACCCAGCTGGTGTCGAAGAATTTCTTGGGGTAGGGAAAATGCTCACATGTCAGAACTCGGTGCAGAATCTGCGTAAGGAAGGACAGCTGCGAGGTAGAAAATCAGGAGACAGGGCTGTCCTTGAAACCAGGGAGGGGGTGGTGATGAGGAGAGGTGAAGGAAGAAAAGAACTCAAAGCATCTTGATATTGGTAGTAAAGTAGACTTTGTTCTCTCAGTGCCTCATTACTATACTGTAATTTGACTAAATCACACTAACCAAGGCAGAGGGTGAAAGGGTTACACTTGCTCCTGAGAATTACCTCTGGCATTTCAAGTGTGTGGTAACCTACATGCACAAAAACAAAGAACAGGGCTTGCTTAAAGTGAAGATAAACCTTTTACTAAGTAAGTTTTATGCCTGGGGTGTGACTAGCCACCATGACTGCTCAGTTAGGAATTTATGATTAGATCACCCTGTGAGGTTGCTTCAGGTAAGTTTTATTACAGCGCCCCTTTTCACGCACAATTTTCGATGGCATGTCGGGTAAACCACACTTATCTCAGGATCAGCAGTTCCCTGTCCTTCTGCATTTACCAGGTGTACTTGGGGGAAGACATAACCCTGGCACTCCAACCTCTTCCCTGATTTGAAGTGTCAAAGTGTTTTGGAAATCAGGTCTTGGTGTTAAAATTCTCAGGGAACTCTGGTAGGATTCAAGGGCAGTCAGTGCCTTTGAATGTTGATGAGGAACAACTGTCTGGCCCACCCATGGTGAAAAGCTTCTAAAAACCCATGAGCAGAACGACTTTGAATTATGAGTAAGAAGATCAGGGAAAATCTGGTTTCTGCTCTGCCTATTATTTGTCAGAGACACAAGAATTTGTGCACATATTTTCACCCTCTCCCAACCCCCCTCCTCCTTGCAGCTATTTAAAGTATTTTACAAAGGGGATGTTTCAAAGAGATGTGACCACAAGGTATGCACAAAATTCAGATTTCTCTTATGTACATTGCAGGGCTCTCCTGGCATTTATAATCACCTAGATGAAAAATGTGCTCTCCCCATTTCCCGTCATTGTTGTAAAGGAAACAATCCAGCATCAGTGGAATCTATCTCAGTGTTCTCTGAAGGATCATTTGTCAGCTGAGGAAGGCACATGCTTGAAGAGGTTTCAAGTAATTCTTGTTTGCACTACTTTTCTATAGTAAATCTGGGGATTGACCCTAGATAAAGATAGACTGAGCTCCCTGCTGACACCAGCAACTTGCCATGTGAACAAGCCACCTTAGGGATTAGTCCTCAGGCCCAGGAGATGATGCTACTGGAGGAGAGATGATGGGTCTCTACTGAACCCTGCCCACATTGTAGATTTATGAGCAAAATGAATGTTGTTTTTTTAAGCCATGAAGTTTTGGGGTGGTTTGTTACGCAGCAATAGATGGTTGTAACATTGGATTTCCAGGATATCACATTCTCAGTTTTCTTCTGCCTCATTGTCACTTTTACTTGGTCTTTGATAATTATGCTCATCCTGCTTTGTTTTTTACTTTTACTTGAAATGATGGAAAATTTATTCATACACAAAATAGCAAAGTAGGATAAACCTCCACCTGCCCCTTACCCAGCTTCAACATTTCTTTCTCGGGGCAATCTTATTTCATCTGTGCTCCTA
Source organism: Myotis davidii (assembly GCF_000327345.1). Lineage (NCBI taxonomy): Eukaryota > Metazoa > Chordata > Mammalia > Chiroptera > Vespertilionidae > Myotis > Myotis davidii. The sequence goes on along the minus strand of NW_006290031.1, from coordinate 2,442,466 downwards.
CCTACTTCCCTCAACCCCACCCATATTATTTTTAAACAGATTCCTCAGACTGTCTTTTTAATATCATATTCTCTTGGTAATCTCGCCTGGCCTCATGGCTTTAAATATCCTTATGATGAAAACTCCCAAATTTATTACCTGCATTAAAGCGTTGTGGCTCAAAGCTTGGATTCTGATATTTACATGCCTGGATTCAAATCATGGCTCTTCCACAAACCACCTTGGTGACCTGAGGCAAATTATTTAATCTCTATCTGTGAAATAAGAGATGGTAATATTTTCTACTACTTCCTGGAATTGTTGAGAGGATTAGGTAAATTTCCTAATTTTGGAAACAGTTTCCAAATCCTCTTTCCATTTCCATATGTAAAGTCCTTAGAGCAGTAGCTGCACATATATACTTGTTGGCTTTATTGTGTTCAAGCCAGATCTCTTGCCTAAACTCCAGATTTATACGTCCAACTGCTTAGTTGGCATCCTCACTTAGATGTCAAGTTTACCACACTCAAGTTTACCACACTCCTGGTCTCCCCTGTACCTCACACAGCCCTGCCCTCAGGCTTTACCATTTCAGTTAATGGCATCTCCATCTTTCCATTTGCTTCGTCCCAAATGCCATGATGTCATCCCTTACTTCTCTTTTGTTCTCATGTCTTACATCATATCCTGTTGGCTCTGCTTTCAAAATATACCCAGAGCCCTTCACCATTATTATCCTTGTAGAAACTTCTATCATCTCTTGCCTGAAATATTGCAGTAGCTTCCTAACTGGTCTGCCCACTTTCACTTTTCCTCCCCATCCCTCCCCCAATAGTCTGCTTTTTTTTTTTTTTTAAATCCTCACTCAAGGATATTTTTCCATAGATTTTTAGAGAGAGTGGAAGAGAGAGGGAAAGACAAAGAGAAATATTGATGTGAGAGAAACACATCAATTGGTTGCCTCCTGCACAAGCCCTGACCAAGGCCCAGGCTGAGGAGGACATGCAACTAAGGTACATGCCCTTTCCCAGAATCAAACCCAGGACCATTCAGTCCATAGGCTGATGCTCTATCCACTGAGCCAAACCAGCTATGGCAATAATCTGCTCTTAATAAACAGAATGGTCTTTTTAAAAAACTGTAAGTCAGCCCGGCTGGTGTGGCTCCGAGGTTGAGCATTGACCTCAGGAGGTCACAGTTCAATTCCAGATCAGGACACATGTAAGGGTTGGGGACTCGATTCCCAGTGCGGGTGTGCAAGAGGCAGCGAATTGATGATTCTCTCTCATCATTGGTGTTCCTGTCTCTCCCTCTCCTTTCCTCTCTGAAATGAATAAAAATATATTAAAAATTTTTTTAAAAGTAAGTCAGATCATGTTCTGCTTAAAACCATCCAGTGCCTTCTAGTATGTTTCAAAGTGAACACTAGAAGTCCTTAAAATCCTTTGATCCCATATCTGTCTGTACTCATTTTACTCCAGCCTCACTGGCCTCCTTTCTTTTCCTTGAAAATGCCCAGAGGGCTCTCACAGTAGGCCTTTACAATTCAGCTCTTCCCTCTCCTTGAAATTCTCTTTGCCCAGATCTTCACAGCTAACTCTTTCACATCCTTTAGTCTTGGATTAAATGTTACCTTCTCATTTAATGGACATCTTTCTTTAATAAGTTTGGGTCCTGGCCAACCATCCCTCTCACACCTTCAACATTCTCAGTCCCCCTTACTCTGCTCTACTTTTTCTTCTTTCCTTGGTATCACCTTCTAACATATTTATAATGTGCTCATTATTTTGTATTTATTCCCTGTCTCCTGCTAAAATGTAAGCTTCATAAGGGCATCTTTATCTGTTTTGGTCACTGCTGAATCTCAAATCCATATAATAGTGTTACAGAATTTACTAGGCGACCGAATAATACACAGTGAGTACTCGGAGATTCAGGGAAAATCCACTTATTTTCAGATATACTAGTACAGTGACTCAGGGGAGCCTGTTTCCAAACCCTGAGTGAGTGAATATGGAGGAAGCTTTCCCTTTATACCCTTTGGTTTCTTTGTCCCCCAAATATGGATCAGGCTTTCAGATCCTTCACAGACTTTGCGAAAAGCCCCATGTGTTGGCATGGCGGATGTGAGACCACACCCAAAGGCCTGGCCTGGCACCAGCGCTAATAACGCCCTCCAGGGTTTGTGTATGGTTCATGGTTTATGGCCTCTGTAAAATGGGAGTATTCTGGGAAACAGGTTCTGCAAGACAGGACAGGCATCAATGGAGTTAATTATCGGCTAGCAAGAGTGTGTGTTAGGGAGCAGGTTACTGGCACAGATTGAGATTGCTAGTCCCTCCCAAAATGTCTTATATTCCCCATCAATAGTGCTTGCCACAAGTAGACACTAGATAGATAGATAGATAGATAGATAGATCGATAGATTTAGATAGATCTGTATTTTAGGAGGATCACTCAAAAGCAATATGGAGGATAGTTTGGAGGAGAGAAAGAAAGGATGTGTATAATCATCCTTACAAGAAATGATAATGAGAGCCTGAGCTAGAAAAGAGGCAAGAATGGAGATGAGTAGGTATTTATTGGTAGAACTAACAGAAATGGATGGCAGAAGAAAAGGGGGGGGGCGAGATTGAAGTAGGGGAAAGTGGTTAGGGATGAATTTCAGGCATTGGGGAGGAAAAATTTTCCTTCTATGCTTCATTGTTCTTGACTGAGAACTCTTGTAATAAAAGACAGATTAACAAGAGAAAAGCTAACAGAAGTTTAATAACATGTATATCTCATATATACATAGGAAATACCCAGGAAATCTGAGTAAAACTCCCCCAAATAGCCAAGCTACCACTTTAAATATCATCTTCAACTAAAGACAAAAGAAAGATGTTTGGGGTGGGAGGCTAGTTATGGGAAGTTACCAGGAAAAGTACAGTTAATTCGATAAGATTGTTATGTAGATTTAAGTGGCCTCCATTGATAAGAGTTTCCCGTGATTCAGAGTTATTCTTCTCTTCCTGACAGGGGGTGATAGCCTTACAAATGGAGATTTCCCTGATAAATGTAATTTTTCCTTACAAAAAAGTAAATTTGAGTCTATTTAGAGATTTTCCTGTATCTGCTTTTTTTAAACACAAAATACTCATAGGCCATGGAGGCACATTTGGTGAGGCATATTCTGCTACTCTTCAGTTGCCACCTATTTTTTTTCTTCTACCCCCACAGGTGAACTAACAGCTGGACTTGGACAAATAGTTGTTATTGACTGATGGGCTAACACATATTAAAAAAAAAAAAAAGGTTAGCTAACTACCCCCAACTGCCATTATTTGCTGGAACTACACCTATGACACCCCCAAATACATGTTTCCCTTTTTCCTGAGTAATACTTTTAGCTGGACACAATGATGTTGTTGTAATGAACCCAGTTATGAATAACTAGAAAAGAGCAAGGAAAGGCCAAATAGCATAGGCAGGCCATTTGTGCAGCTTTGCCAGGAAGTTTCAGTTTAACACTCCCCAACTCTATTCCCCAGGGTTCGCCAGGGAAAGGGTCATATGCCTAGTCAAGTCTGGATGAAATGGGGAAGGTACAGTCCATCCATGTTGTCCCAAATGGCAGGATTTCTTTTCTCACTGCTGACCATATTCCAGCACTTGCTGTATCTTGTCTTTTTGACGATAGCCCTTGTAAGAGTTGTGGGTGGCATCTTATTGCAGTTTTGATGAAATTTCTCTGATAAATAGTGATGTTAAGCCACCTTTTCATTTACCTTTTGACCAACTGTATGTCTTCTTTGGAAAAATGCCTATTCAGTTCCTCTGTCCATTTTAAAATTACATTGTTTCTTTGTTGTTTTCCATTGGTTTTTATGAATTCTTTATTTTGTATATTAACCCCTAATCATATATATGATTTGCAAATATTTTCTCCCATCCTGTAAGTAGCCTTTTCGTTTTGTTGATGATTTCCTTTGCTGTACAGAAGCTTTTTAGTTTGATGTAGTACCAATTATTAATTTTTGCTTTTGTTGCTTTTGGTGTCAAATCCAAAAATTCATTGCCAAGACAGATGTCAGAGCAACAGCAGTCAAGTCTGGATGAAATGGGGAAGGTATTTTTCAGTCACACCTGGGAACTGGTTATTGGCCAGAGTAGGCGTGGCCACTGCATGGGTGGGAAGATTTAAGATATTTAATCTCCTAAACCAGCGGTTCTCAACCTGTGGGTCGAGACCCCTTTGGGGGTCGGACGACCCTTTCACAGGGGTCGCCTAAGACCATCGGAAAACACATATATAATTACATATTGTTTTTGTGATTAATCACTATGCTTTAATTATGTTCAATTTGTAACAATGAAATTGGGGGTTACCACAACATGAGGAACTGTATTAAAGGGTCACGGCATCAGGAAGGTTGAGGACCACTATAATAAACAAAGGAGTTCTCTCTCTTGCCTCTGGTACTCTTGCTCTTTTAGCTCCTGTCTTGTGGGGGCTCTCACACTCCTGTATTCACGCACTTGGGTCACAGCCATGTGGAGCCTGCATATAAATGGACTAATGTGCTACAACTAGCCTAATGCTAAACCAGACCCAATTCCACCATACAAAGGGAACTTGGGATGCTATCTTTGCTTCCAGCTTTATTGAATCTCCCACTGAATATCCTCCAGGACTGAATTAAGGGAAACAGGACTTTGGAAACTGAAGAATATAATTTCATGCAAATAAAAATCACTCATTCTCCCTCCCATTCCAGTTTCAGAAAATTATTATTATTATTATTATTATTATTATTATTATTAGAGATATCGTAAGGACCTGACCCCCAGTGGGGAAAGGGATACCTCACTTTCTCCAATCACACTTTAGCTAGACACTATATTCCCAAGATACCCATGCAGCAAATGCAATGTGGTCTAAGCGAAAGAGAATGTCGGTTGTGAAATGATCAAAAGGTCAACACTGAGGACAGAAAACTTTTGGTTGTGGAGAAGTGACAGTGGGCACCCTTCCTTAAATGGGCACACAAATTGGTGTCTGCTTGCGTCAGACTTTTGGTTATTCCCTCAAATGTGGAGCTTGGCAGACAGAGGAGATTGGGCAAGGCTCACTCTTTGAAAGAGAAATAAACGCTTCTCTTTGATCCCTCAAATGTTGACAGAAGAAAATTACCCAAAGCTCACAGTAGCAGAAACCCACCTGAGAGACTGGCTTCTTCATTTCATCAGTGTTTACTATGAAGGAATCCTGTGGTGCACTCTTAAAGAAAACGTGAATAGGATCCTCCTTCCAATTTATCTTTTCTGTAAATATGACCTTTCATATCTTAGATTTTTTTTGACAGAAAATCGAAACCTTAATGTATAGATTTCAACATATTTACCAAGTGGTGTATTTATTTAGAACAATATTCAACATCATGAAACTACAATGTTGGCACACATCCATGTTCCTCACAATGATTTGACTTGTAATTGACAATAAAGTGTTAATTAAAAACCAACTTTTTTTGGTACATCGCTTTTCTTTTCAAAACTTGAAATAAATTGCCATTTTGAATTTGCAGTTCAGAACTCCATTGGCAGTTCTTAACCTAGCAGGCCTGAAACAGTGTGATATATATTTAATCACAAAGAATGGCCCCTGCCCCCCAGTGGTAAGAGTGGTACTGGGGTATGATTTTGGTTTAATTTGTTTTATGCTGAAAGGCATGACCATTTACAGAGCTGTCCTGTAAAACATGTCAAATACTAGTCACCTCATGTTACCAGCACCCTCCTGGAGAATAGCCAGTGGATTTTTTCCCAGTTCATGCTGGGCAATCTCTTTCTTATGTGTGTGAACTTTGCAGGATGTCAAGTCCCCAGTACAAATGAATAGAGTATTTGAGGGGTTCCTGCAAACCCTCTAATGATCTTCCTCTTTGAACAGATAGCATTTTATTGTGTAAATTACAAAAACAACACAGAGCCCGGCATGAAGAGGATGGGAAACTGGCATTAAACCAAAGAAGAACCTGGACCTCAGACTTAGCTCCCTGGACCTCAGGAGCCATGCAAGTGTTGCAACAGAATCATTTTTTTAGTTGCATGGGAGCCCTGGTGGACCAGGAAACCCTTTATAATATGGTGCTGAGTCTTATTCTCAGTTGGAACCCAAGTGAAGATAATTGTGCTTTCTGTTGGACCTTATTCTTCAACAGCATGAAGATCACCTGATGTGATCTTCAGTGTGGGGAAAACCCTCCTTCAGCGTCTGCTCTTATCCCCATTGTTATGTTAACACCACTACTTCCTGTTGCTGTTTTTTATTTTCAGCAGAGCTTTCACAGTATTCTAAAACCTAGAGAGTCAGCGCTAAAAGGTTCCTTAGAGTGCTTAAACCTCTTATTCCCCCCCACCCCCGAGCTTTCTTGAGGTATAATTGACAAATAAAATGTACAATATTTAAAGTGTACATTGTGGAGGAGTCCCCATCTACTTATTTTGAATGTTTGTCTGTTTTAGCCTCATCCAAGGATATTTTTCCATTGATTTTTAGAGAGAGTGGAAGAGAGAGGGAAAGACAGAGAGAAATATCGATGTGAGAGAAACACATCAATTGGTTGCCTCCTGCATGCGACCTGACCAGGGTCCGGGTCAGGAAGGAGCCTGCAACCGAGATACATGCCCTTGCCTGGAATTGAACCTGGGACCCTTCAGTCTGCAGGCCGATGCTCTATCTACTGAGCCAAACTGGCTAGGGCCCTATCTACTTATTTCACACATCCATCACCTCACATATTCCCCGCCCCCCCCTTTTTTAGATGAGAACATTTAAGTTCTACTCTCTGAGCAAATTTCAATAAAGCAATACAGTACATTATCAACTATGGTCACTGTGTTTGATATTAGACTAGAGGCCTGGTGCATGAAATTTGTGCACGGTAGGGTCCCTAGGCCTGGCCAGTGATCAGGGCCGATCAGGGTCTTCCTTCCCCAGCTGCTGCATTCTATGCCGCCCCCTGGTGGTCAGCACTATAGATCCCCAGACCTTATTCATCTTATAGCTGAAAGTTTATATTCTTCTATCAGAGTCTCCATAGTTCCTCTACCCCAGCCTCTGGCAGCTACTTTTCTACTCTGTCTCTGTTAGTTTTGTTATGGAATTGGTGCAAAAAGGCAATAGTCAAGCACTCGGAGGTTTCCCGAGAGACCTTTAATCAAGCAGCGCTGCTGGCTCAGGGAATATAAAGATCCAAAGCCTGAACAAGTGATACAATGAGATTGCCCCATACATATATTCCTGGGTTTCTTTGTGTTCTATCTGTTTTCTATCT
>NW_006290031.1:2432006-2434530 GCF_000327345.1 Myotis davidii | reverse complement strand
CTTTATTTTGTATATTAACCCCTAATCATATATATGATTTGCAAATATTTTCTCCCATCCTGTAAGTAGCCTTTTCGTTTTGTTGATGATTTCCTTTGCTGTACAGAAGCTTTTTAGTTTGATGTAGTACCAATTATTAATTTTTGCTTTTGTTGCTTTTGGTGTCAAATCCAAAAATTCATTGCCAAGACAGATGTCAAGGAGCAACAGCCCTTTTTAATATCCCTCATACAGTTGCCTGTGCCAATGGCAGCCTCAAGCTGCACTGAGTACGTTCATCTTTCTGGTCCCTCTTCCAGGTTTGCTGAGTCTATGGAAGAGGCAGGGTCATCTATGATTACCGTAGAGAAAGCAGTATGATTTATTAAACATGTTCTGATTCTTAGTGTCCCTAAGGTGGAGATAACTTGGGGGCTTATTGATTTCCATGGCTTTTCTGAAAATGGCCTCTTTCAACACTATGTGGGTTTTGTAATTTCTGTTTTAAGAGCATATCTTGCATGTTGGGTATATTATTATTGTTGTTGTTTTAGACAGCAAGTAACATGGCTTTCATTCTGTAAAGTTGAGTGTAGTAAAATCGTCAACTGATCCTTGGCTTGGAATTATTTATATTTTTTCATAAACTGTTGACAGTGGTAATGGGATCAGACCTCAAGCTGCTGGTGCAAGCAAGTGCTTGACTTGTCTGCTTTCCTTGCCTTTAGGGGAAGTCGCAGGCAGAGCATTACCTTGATCATGACTTGCGCCTTTATGTGTATTGACTAACGTACAGGTGCATTACAGCTGCAGGAGGAAAAAGGGGAGCAGTATATCTCTTTCCTAAAGCCTTGCGTTCAAAGTGTGCCTATAATCTGATGAAGGCTTCCCTGTCAGAAGAGGCAGATTGTCAGGGGTCCATCCCGTGATATTTCAGTGAAGTTCCTCCCTTAACTGTCACATTTCAGCTTGACATCCCAGACGCTCTGTTTCTCCTCTGCCTCACCTTCCTGGACGACCAACTCTCTCCTAAAAAAGATGACACAGTTGGCTCTGACCCTGCTTGTTCTCCGTACTCCACACATATTATCATCCCCAAACTTGGTCCAAGCTGAGTCCTTCAACACTGCTTGGAATGAGTGGTCTTGGTCTAGAAGGGCGATCCAGAAAGCAAACACCATTTTCCAGTGGAAGCTGGGGAACAGCATGGTGGTTGGGGCCCATCAACCTTTCTGCCTCCTCCATCCCTGAGATCCCAAAGTCTTCTGCCAACCCTGCCTCAGCCTCTTTCACATTTTTAAGGACAAAATCTATGGAGGGGAGAGGACATCTCAGCTAGGGGACAGAGGAGAGGAAGGGAAGTGAGACCAAGAAGGTATGCTTAGTGAATTGGTTTCACCAGAGCACATGTTTTAAACTAGAGAATTTTAAGTAGGAGGAAGATAAGTGATGTAAGACTATTGAAGTCCATTATTAAAGAATTTAGAATCTGATAGTTAAAAGTCATTAGAGATGTTTTTTATGATATTACTGATTTTTAGGATTGTCATTTACTGAGTAGAATGTAAAAAGACCCTACTAGATGGTAGAGTGTTTATTTTTCTTGATATTCTCTTAAGTATTGCTTTTAAAAACAATTTTGAGACTATGTTATTTATTGTATACAATTTCAGAATTGCTATATCTTCCTTGTAAGTTGACTTTTATATAGTGCCTCTCTTACCTGGAATAATGGATTTTGTCTTTAAGTTTACTTTGTATGATATTAATAGTGAAACACCAGTTTTCTTTTGGTTAGTGTTTGCCTCAGAGCAAAATGCTTTCTTTGCTTTTAGAACATCTTGGAGTTTCTCCTCCTGCCTTTCCAACCTATCTTCACTGTGTCCTTGTCTTTCTTCTTTCTTTCTCCTATTCCTGAGTACCCCAAAACCCAGGCCTTGAACCTGCAGGTATATGTGTTGTTCATTACTTTCTACCTATGGGAGCTTATCTTATGACTTTAACTGTTATCCTATGGAAGCTACATTTTACACCTTCCCTCCAGTCTCAGATTTCTAACTGCCTCTCATCCTACCTCCAGCGTCTTCTCTTCACAATCAACCCCTTGTCTATATTCTCTACACCATTCTTTTTAATTTTCCCTCTTGGGCTTAGATCCTGGGAGTAATCTTTTCTCCTTTATTTTCTATATTAGAAGCCTGGTGCATGAAAATTCGTGCACTGGGGGGTGGGGTGGGGGCGTATCCCTCAGTCCAGCCTGCACCCTCTTGCAGTCTGGGAGTCCTCAGGAAATGTCCAACTAATGGCTTAGACCCGCTCCTGGAGTGGGCCTAAGCCGCAGTCTGGCCTCCCTTTGCGGGAGGCAATTGGGTGGGTGATCCAGGGACAGTGCTAGCTGGTGAGCGGCCAACCTCCCCCCTCCCCCCATCGCTGTACCCTCCCTCTGCCTGCTGGCATGTGCCTTGGCTGGCCTGGCACTGCCTGCTCGCAGGCCCCGCCCCCTGCCGACCTGTCATTTATCCGTTTAGTAGATTTGCATATTACA
>NW_006290031.1:2425825-2431057 GCF_000327345.1 Myotis davidii | reverse complement strand
ACCCTTGGCTTCCTCCTTCACTGGAGCAAGCAAGCCTCATGTTCTCTTCAGCTGCTTGGCTGCCGGCCGCCATCTTGGTTGGCAGTTAATTTGCATATCGCCCTGATTAGGGCGATATGCAATGGGAAGGGTAGCGAAGTTATGGTTAATTACCATGTTTCTCTATTATTAGATAGGATTGTGCTGTCTAAATTCCATGGCCTTGGGTGGAATGCCTACCAGAATCTCAATAGTAAGGCCACAGAGAAAGAGCAAAGCCGGAATTGGCAAGGGGGTGGGGGGAGTAATTTATAGCAGCCATGTTATAGGTTATCTACTGTCATTCTTCTCTTACTCTCAGTTTCAATTCCTGTGAAGCCCTGGATTACAAGAACTATCCAGGAAAGCTTTCCAGCCCAAGACACTCAAATTCTTAATAAATAGGTACTTTTTGGTGATTGTGACATTCAGTGAAAATCTCTGGCAACATTTCCCTAGATTTGAAAAGAAACAAGAATCAGATGAAGATACAGAGAAGCCATTATGTGACAATGTGGAAAACATGTGCTCACAGTTTATGAATGGGATGGTAGGAAATGCTTGTCCCAATGAGGATAATTTCTTCTTGTTCAGAATCTTCCTCCAAATTCTCCCTGAACCCCAGGATAAACTCCAAAGTGGAAAAAAATTCCTTCCTAGGAGATTTTCTATTATGTTTCTCTTTCTGTATGAGCAGCATGGATGAAGAATTCTGCGATTGAGTTGAAGTCACATCTGTTAAGCTATGGCAATAGATATTGAGCATCACTATTGGCTACCATCTAAGGAAGTTAATGGGATTTGTAGTTTTAAATGTTATTGTTTTTTTCTATAGTAATATTTCTGCAATCCCCTCAGTTATCTTTCCAGAGTGATGGAAAATGCCCTGGTTTCTGTGAGAAGTCTCTAACTTTTAAAAACCCTCACCCAGTTTTCTTTTACCTGGAGAATTGTTTTTCTTTTTGAGAAAATGCTCCTTCCTTGTACTGAACGGTGGACTGAGATCCCTTAAATAAAGTGGAGGGAATGGGGCCGGTTGAATTTGCCATTCTGTCTTCCCAAGAGAATGAGGGAATTAACATGTAGTTCTCTGGACCTAGAGTTCTGGGGGTCTATTTGAAAGGAAGGAAGTATTCCTTGATTTTCATGACCTATTTAAAAGTTTTGTGGGAGTTGCAATCACTTGAAATTTTTCTAAGAAAAGAAAAAGTCTAAATATAATCCTAAAAGGCAGCTAACCTGACAACAAAGCACACCCTGTTGCCAAGATTATTTCTTAAAAATCTTCCCTGGCCATCCCTGGCTCTGCCTGCTTCCATACCTTACTTCATGCTCCCTCTTCCTGGCAGCTCTATTGGCCTTCTCGCATGGGGGATGGGGGGTCGGGGGGAGGGAGTGCTTCCCAGGCTTCCCAAGGCTCATGTGGCACACACATCCCACTTGCACATTTGAATTTCTTCTTTTCTTTCTGGTGGAAGGTGTTTTCCATAGACTTTGTGGTTGCATGTAATAAGGAGTGTCGTGCTAATAATTTTGAGAACTTGGAATGTCATAGGCATTCTTTTTTTTAAAAAAAATATACTTTTATTGATTTCAGAGAGGAAGGGAGAGGGCGAGAGAGATAGAAATATCAATGGTGAGAGAGAATCATTGATCGGCTGCTTTCTGCACACCTCCCTACTGGGGATTGAGCCTACTAGGCATTCTTTTAAGCACTCATGTATTAAATTCATTAATTTATTTAACCCTTACAACAATACTAAGAGGTAGTTGTGATGCCATTTTATGTCTGGGGAAATTTAAGCACAGAGATTCGGTTACTTTCCCAAGGCCACCCAGCTAGTAAATACCAAAGCTCAAGCTCTTAACCCTGAGCCTATGGTCACTCTAGGATTTGGGGTCACGCAGGATATTCAGGATGTAATGAGCGTTAACTGGACTCACAAGGCGGTTCAGTCCTCTGAAGTTCTCATTAAACCTGATTTGAAGAAGTGACTCAGAGCCCTAACCAGATTGGCTCAGTGGGTGCAGGGGTCCTCAAACTACGGCCCGAGGGCCACATGCAAATACGAATATTGTATTTGTTCCTGTTTTGTTTTTTTACTTCAAAATAAGATATGTGCAGTGTGCATACGAATTTGTTCATAGTTTTTTTTTTAAACTATAGTCCGGCCCTCCAGTGGTCTGAGGGACAGTGAACTGACCCCCTGTTTAAAAAGTTTGAGGACCCCTGGCCGGTAGAGCATCGACCTGCAGACTAAAGCGTCCCGGGTTCCATTCCAGTCAAGGGCACATACCTCGGTTGCAGGCTCAATCCCCGGCCCAGCCCAGTCGGGAGGGGTGTGGGAGGCAACCAATTGATGTGTCTCTCTCACATCAATGTTTCTCTCTCTGTCTCTTCCCCTCCCTTCCACTCTCTCTAAAAATCAATGGAAAAATATCCTAGGGTGAGGAATAACAATAAATAAGTAAGTAAGTAAATAAATAATTGAGAGAGAAAGTTCATAGAGCTTAAAATTTTATCTCCAGATTTGAGAGGACTTAGAGATCTGGTTGTCAAGGAAGCTGAGGCTCTGGGGCAGTTAGAGGAGAATCCTGTGTGCTTCGTCTCATCCGACTGCATCTTCCTGTCAAGGCTGCCGAGAATGAATAGGGAGTGGTGCTTGGTTTGGATTGGGTATTCATAATGTCCTAGGAGCCAAATGGAATTCTCATGAAGTGGGTTTTTTGCCCCTCTGGAGTTTTCTATACTAGGACATGACTGATTTTAATAGTTTTACTTATTACAATCACCAGAAAGTAAATATGTACAATAATTAAAATGTTTCTAATTTTATATGAAAGGAAAACTTTGAAAACTTAGATTTAAGCAACTAACTTTATTTAGAACTGCCATATCATCCAACATAAAATTATTCACAATCTAAATCTGGATTTTCAGGATTATTGTACTAAGATCTGAAAAAGCAATTTGACACACTGATCTATAAAAGTGTGACTTGCCCAGGGGATTAGGAGGTGAGTTTCTGTAGTAATTAGGTGTGCCAGAAATAATTTCCTCCCTCCTTCCCCCTTTTTCTCCCTCCTTTTCTACATTTATTTGCATTGCTCTTGGTCTCTCATGCCTTTCTTCTGGGATTGTCTAATATAATGAATTTCTCTTCCTCTATCCTAGAAAGTACCACTATTTCTGTGAACTCATAGAGCTATAAGTGTGTGTGTGTGTGTGTGTGTGTGTGTGTGTGTGTGTGTTTCATTGATCTTGGGGTATTTCAAAGAAATGTAAAGTCTTAAATCAGGAATTCCGAGGGAAAAGGAATTTTAATGGAATGGATTTTTCTCTTGTACTGAAGGTTAATCAGGACCCTTCACTTTACAACTTTTCAGCTATTTGGTTGCATATTTTTTCCTAATCCACGAGTGCATTCTCTGGACTTTGATGATATGAGAAGCTATCTGGTAAAAGTACATTGACCAGTAACTATGAGCCCCATGTTCCAGTCTGCATTCTTTCATTTGTCAACTCTCTGGTCCTTGGGAATTATGACTCCTCACTAAGCCATCTGTAAAATGGAGATAGTAACACTTACTCTACCCTACCTCATCAGGGCTGTAGAGTGCATCAAATTAGAAAAAGAGAGTAGAAATGCTTTGAACCAGTCTTAGGTTTTATTTTGATGAAGATGACAACTACCAAGTTTTGAGTGCCTAGGGGTCAAGTACTTAGTACATGTTATTGTTATTTCTGCAACAAGCCTAAAATATATTTCTTGTTTGTTGTTGTTTTGTTTTGTTAATCCTCACCTGAGGATATTTTTTTCCCACTGATTTTTAGAGAGAGTGGGAAGAAGGGGGGGGGGCTTGGGGTGGGGGTGAGGAGAAACAATGATGTGAGAGACACATCGAGGTTGCCTCCCCCCACGTTTGGGAATTGAACCTACAACCCAGGTACATACCCTTGACTGGAATTGAAACTGGGATCCTTCATTCCATGGGTTGACACTCTAACCATTGAGCAAAACTGGCTAGGGCTAAATAACAGTTCTTACAGGTAAATAAAGGTTATAGAAGGTTAACTAGAAGTGTACTAACCTTAGAATGCCTTGTTTTACTTAGTAATCTTTAGTTATAAGGAACCTTAGGTTTCAGAGAGATTTCAGAGAAATCCAAAGAGAGAAACTGAAGAAATTATAGTTGGGTCTAAAAAGAAGTTGTCATGAATCAAGGCCACTCTTACCTTCTTCCTCCTTCTGTCTCTGGCCACGTGATTTTGCATGTTGCCTCGCTTCTCTTCTCTGTATTGCCTGGCTCCTTTATAACCAGAGCTTGCACATGGCCCATAATAGGGACTCCAGACTTCTCTACATTATGGCACCTCCTGATGTGTCCATTTAGCTCAGTGGTTTTATAAACCTGCTGCTAATTGAAAACTTCCCTAGAGTCTCTTGGTTCAGATTCCTGAGGGATGAATCTGATTAGTCCAACTCATCTGTTTTACTCAAATTCCTGAACTTCGATTATTAACAAGTCCATGAATTGGCTGCCTTTGCATTAGACGCCCTTCTCTGGATTTGCCCACTTGGGTAGAGTAGGAAATGAGAGTAGTATGACAGCTATGTCTATTCTATTATTATGAAGGCTATTTTTGCTTCGTATTTGCAATCCCTAATATTTTCCCCAGCTTTGTTGAGATATAATTGATATATAACTCATATTTTATTGTTACCTTTTAGCCCTTGTTCCCTTTTTCCCAAAATTCTCCTGTTTCCAACATAATTCTTAATAATTGGGTCCCAGGTGATTTATAGTATAGGCTCTGGGACACACTGCAGCTTGTCTTTATCTTCTGATTCACTATGACTTATGTTGGTTCTGTAGTTACATATATAATTATTTTATAGGTTTTTCAAGGAGGTAGTAGTAAAACATGTCATATAGTTCAAAAGATCTTCTTTGTATTAACAGAAGCTATCATGTACCAGACTTATGTTGGTTCTGTAGTTACATATATCATAATTTTATATGTTTTTCAAGAAGGTAGTAGTAAAAACATGTCATATATTTCAAAAGGTCTTCTTTGTATTATCTGAAGCTATCATATACTAAGATTATTGCTGGAATGTCTGTAATTTAACTTTTTAAGTCCTTAAAATAGGAACTTCATGGTAATCTAAGTAGTGTGAATACAATGAAAAAGAATGGCCTGCTCTAGGA
>NW_006290031.1:2393164-2425798 GCF_000327345.1 Myotis davidii | reverse complement strand
CATGGCACTGTGAACAGACCTAAGACTTGCTTCTATTTCCCCACACTTCTTTGTTGGTTTGGTGTTTTTCTTTCTGCTGATAGATTTTGACAGTAAGGAATTCTCTTTTTGTTTATCTGAATATCTGTTTTTCTTCCCCACACACTTTTTTCTTTCATTATGACTAATAGTAAACCTATATTACTCAGCCCAGCATCAACTGTAGTGGACAGTCCTTATATCAACTATGAGCCAGAAATGGAACTGAAACCTAATTAATATTTATATTGTTACTATAGAATTGAATACATCTAAAACTCCATCCCAGTGGGTTGGATACCTGAAATGTCTATACTGTTCATAGCTTAACTACTAAGATTTATATGCCTTTGAAGAGAAAATATTTATCACTACTGAAAGTGTAACTTTCTATTTTTGATATGGACTCCTCTGTGTTCCTAAATCTTAACTCTCCTTAATTTTATCCATAAGCTGGAAGCTTTCACTTTGTTAGTGAAACACCAGATTCTTTAGTTGTAGAATTATATACTGTACTAGAGGCTCGGTGCATGAAATTCATGCAGGGGTGATGGTGGTGGTGATGGGGGTCCTCTCAGCCCAGCTTGCACCCCCTCCAATCCCGGATCCCTTGGGGGATGTCTAACCCGGGGATCAGGCCTAAACCGGCAGTTGGATATTCCTCTTACAATCCTGGACTGCTGGCTCCTAATTGCTCACCTGTCTGCTGGCCTGATTGCCCCTCACTGCCCCCACCCCCCACCCCGCTGGCCTGGTTGCCCCTAATTGCCTTCTGCTGCCAGCCAGGTTGCCCCTAACTGCCTCCCCCTGAACCCTCCACCAGCCTGGTCTCCCCTAACTTCCTCCCCTGCCAGCCTGGTCAGCCCCAACTGCCCCCCCCTGCCGGCCTGGTCTCCCCTCACTGCCCCCCACCCCCACACCGGCCTGGTCACCCCACACAGCCTGCTGTTCGGTTGTTTAGTCATCTCTCACTGACCCCCTCTGCCGGCCTGGTCCCCCACGCAGCCTGCTGTTTGGTCATTTGGTTGTCACTCACTGCTGCCCCACCCCCCGGCCTGGACGCCCCACACAGCCTGCTCTTCGGTTGTCTGTCTGGTTGTTTTGGCTTTTTATATATTGGATTGTATTTTTTAAGGCAATAAATTTCCCTCTAAGTATAGTTTTAGCTACACCTTACCTCAGATGTTTTTATGGAGTTTTAATTGTAACTCAGACTAAGTATTTTCTAATTCCCATTGTTATTTATTTCTTCTTTGATCCATGATTCACTTACAGGCTTTTTTTAAAACTTACTGTCATAAATGTATTTAGACTTTTTCTTCTGGATGTTAGGTTGAAACTAGAAGTTGGTTAAGATCTTACCTTGAGTATATTTTAAAAGCTCCAAATATGTGGAGTTATGTTTGTCTTTGATTTATATAATTGATTGATAACTTAATTGCATTTTTATCAAAGAGCTAGGTACATATGATATTGCTATATGTTGAGATGTGCTTTGTACCCTAAAATGTGGTCAGTTTCTGCAAATATACAATATGCATTTGAACAAAATTTAATTTTTTTGTTAGATATAGAGATGTATATATGTTAGTTTTTATCAATGATTTTAATTCTTTCCATGCTGTGGCACATATGGAAAATTGTAATATTTGTACAACACAGTAGCATAAGCTGGAATTGATTAGAAATTTTTTTGAAATATTTTTATTGATTTCAGAGAGGAAGGGAGAGGGAGAGAGAGATGGAAACATCAATGATGAGAGAATGATTGGCTGCCTCCTGCATGCCCCCTACTGGGGATGGAGCCCACAACCCTGGCATGTGCCCTTGGCTGGAATCGAACCTGGGACCTTTCAGTCCACAGGCTGACACTACTCATAGGAATGCATAGCAGTCAAAATGTATGGGACTTTAATATTTTTAATATATTGGTTTTTTGTTTTTTTTTTTGAAATATTTTTATTGATTTCAGAGAGGAAGGGAGAGGGAGAGAGAGATGGAAACATCAATGATGAGAGAATGATTGGCTGCCTCCTGCATGCCCCCTACTGGGGATGGAGCCCACAACCCTGGCATGTGCCCTTGGCTGGAATCGAACCTGGGACCTTTCAGTCCACAGGCTGACACTCTATCCACTGAGCCAAACCAGCTAGGGTGATTAGAAATGTTTTGTAGGTTTAGTATTCTTTGTTTTATATAATTGTAAGAAAAATATAAAATACTAGATAAAACATTAACTATTACATTTTTATAAACCTAGATAAGGAAATGTTTTATGAGAAACTTGAGTTAGCTTCCATAAAAATAACCCCTTTCTATCAGGTTTTATGTTAGAAGTGACTATCATTCCTGTTCAAAACTTTTTGGTAATGATCTCTTCTAATCTCTTCAAATTCTTGGTAGTAAAAAACCAATAACAATGATGATAAACTTTGCCCAAATAAATAACAAAAATTATTTAAAACATTTAAGAAACAATTTAGTTGAAATTATTTTGAAGCCATCCAAAGCTCTTTATTTCATTGAAAAATGTAATGTTGAAATTTCTTGTGAAATGGCATGGAGGCTCTGTAATGTGTTAAGTGGACTAAGTGGACTACATTTTTCCAGAATTCTCTTCCCTGTGGGTTTTTGCTTAGCATGGCTTACAGTAGGCATTTTACATGAGATATAGAGAATAAAAGTGAAGCAGAAGCTATTTTATTTTTTATCTGGAAAGGTTGGGACAGGTGCTGTTTTTCTAGATCACACATGTTGCTTTATCTACTGGCATTTGAAACTACTCCACCTTTCCCTAGATCCGTGGTCGGCAAACCATGGCTCGTGAGCCACATGCGGCTCTTTGGCCCCTTGAGTGTGGCTCTTCCACAAAATACCACGTTCGGGCGCGCACGTACAGTGTGATTGAAACTTCATGGCCCACGCGCAGAAGTCGCTGTGGTTTGCCGAGCCGCAGTTTGCCGACCACTGCTAGATCTTCCTTCAGCTTCTCCATTTCCTGAACCAAATGTCTAGCTTGCTCTGTGGCAAAGAGCATCAGCATTACCTGCAGGACTATCACTTCATAAAGGTTGCAAACAGTAAGAACTGACCTTAATTCCAGGCCATCCTTTTGGGCTCCAGCTCATGCTGGAGGGTTCCAGCTTGATTTTGCTCCCCCTCATTTGCACCCATCTTGCCTACCCCAGGGGCTTCAAATCTACCATTAGACACAAAAATAAAAGCTTTCCAGAGACTGCTTAACCAGTCCTCACAACTGCATAAGGTCAAATCCTTATTATCAGTCTGACTGTCTGTCTGTCTGTCTATCTGTCTATCTATTCTCCTAGTGATTCTGCTTCTGGATCTAACCCTCACTTTTACATAGGGCAAATAGATTTCAGATTCAAGCAAAGTTTCACATAGTGAGTGGCTAAAAATTCTAGAGAAGTTTTACTATGCAAATGTACTATTAGAGCAGTTAATCACCTCTAGCTTGGAGACCACTCACGTGCAAACATCAGTCATAGATTAAAGATAGCTGTAAATTCTTTCACATGCTTCCCATTGAGGGGCAAGGCCTATTTTCTTTTTCATTGATTTTGGGCTGGCCTCTGACTTCTTTGTTTAATTGGACTAGAGAAGAGTGATGCTGTACCATTTCCAGTCTGTTCTTTAGAAGGACTTGGAAGCTTCTGCTTTGACCTCTTGGTATCTGAGCTGTTATGTAAGAAATCTGATGACCTTCCTGGAGAGATCATGCAGGGATGACCTGACACTATACAGAGAGGTAGGGTGCCCTGTTTAGTCCAGCTGTCCAGCCATCCTATCAAGGTAACAGGTGTGAGAAAAGCTGATTTGGACCTTGAAGCTCAGCCCAGCCTAGCCATCAGCTGAATACCACAAAGTAACCTCAATCTACTTCAGATGGAGCAAAAGAACCACCCAGCAAAACCCTACACAATGTCCTAACCTAAGAGAGAATGAGATCTAATGAAATAAGTGTTGTCTTAAGCCAGTATGTTTTGAGGTTACTTATGACAAAGTAATGGATAACTAAAATAGTATTTAATGTATGTAAAGAAAGGTATTTTGAGGTCCACTGACTGGAATAGTACCTACTAAGAATCACATCCCCCCATCTTCCCACCCCATGCCAACAGTTCTCTCCTCCTTGTCACCTGGAACACCAGTCCCCTGAAATTCCACTGGCCTCTGGTTCCTAGAGTTTGCCCTGCTGTACCTGCTGAAGTACATCTCCAAGCAGGAGAACATCTTGGCCATGCAAAGTGCATGTGACAGAGCAGCGAGTATTCATTGCGCTAGGCTTCTCCAGGGACTGTGGAGCTCCCTGTCAAATTACTCCAGCCCCACTCCAAGGAGCCTTTGATGTGGCTTCTCACAGCCTGAGCTCCAGCCAGGCCCAGCCAGTCTGCTTTGAGGGTCAGGGGATCAATATCTGTAACTGATTTTTGGCATTCTGGAGTATATGGCACATCTGTTAGCAGTTCTGAATTAAATCAAGCTTATTAATTGTGTCACTCAAATTTTCTAAATTCTAATTTTTTATTTATTTGATAACCCCTGTTTCAGCTTATATATTGTGAGCAATAAACTTATTTCATACTTTTAAAATGTATTCATTTTACCTTCACTTTTGAATGAGAGTTTAGCTGGGTATTGAATTCTAGGTTCATGATTATTTTTGTATAACACTTTGAGATCTCTTCTTTGTCTTTGAATTTCTGAAGTTTTATTTTGTTATGGCTAGATTTGTGTTTAGTTTAATTTACCTTTCTCATAACTCATTATGATATTTTGACTTCAGGATTCAAGTCTTTTAGTCATTTGTGGAAACATTTCAACCATTATCTTTTCAAAGATTGCCTCTGTCCCATTTTCTGTATTTCCGCTTATGGAATCAAATATATGTTGGACCCCCTCATTCCATCTTCCATGTCTCTTAATCTCTCATATTTCCAGATCTTTATGTCTTGTCTTTGTGTCTTCTAGATAATTTTCTTAAATCTGTTTTCCAGTTTATGAATTCTCTTGCTATCTCTAATTAGTGTTTAACCCATCCATTTTCATTTTTAATTTTCCTGATGTCTACTTATGCGAATGGATGAATTTTTTATCTAGACTACCTTTTCACATAGGTTACTGGCCTTTAAGGACTGTAGTTTTTATGCAGTGTTCTAGTTCCAATTCCTTGCTCACTTGGGCCTAATGCCCACCTTTTGTTTCCACATGAGCATGAAATTCCAAGCCCTCAAATGAACGATCAATAATAACCCTCCATCACTATAATTCAGCTCCATCAGGAGCTGGCACTTTGAAACTTAGTTCTGTTTTCAATTACCTTTCTGTTTCTGGAGCCTGGGGATTTCTCTTTCTTCCGAGCTTAGCTAGGAATAGGAACATGTTAAAATTTATATTTTATCCAGCATTTCTAGATTTTTATGGTGAGCTTTATTTTAGTCTGCATTTTGCTAAAACAGAAAATCTTGAGTAATGTTTTAATGATGAGAAAACCCCCGCATTATTAGTTTTAAAAAGAGAAAGACAATCTGTGTTGTTCAGTGACCAAGACAAATTACTCAAATAGCACAAACCAGAAAGATTGGTATGTCCATATTTTGGAGTTCGGCAACCAGTGGACCCCAAAGCTATCCTATATCTGCATCTTGCTGGCCACATAATCTGCCATTGATAGCAAGAGCAATTACATCATGGGTTTTCTGGAAATCCTTATGAAGTAGGTCATCACAGTGAGTATTGGAACTTTGAGTTCTACTCATGGCTCTACCACTGACTCAAAAGGTCAGTATGGCCAGGGCCCAATGAATTCATTCAGTAATGTATAATTTTAATTAGACTCGATTTGACTAATATAACATAGCAAATAGTTTAGCATCTACTTAGCAAACCCTGGAGATGTGGAAGAGAAGCAGATAAGAGTTGCTGTCCTTAAGGGGCTTACAGCTCATGGGTGGGAGAATGGCTTTGGAATAATCTATTGTATAATAGAAGTTTGAATGGATTATTGTTGATGTACAAAGGACAGAGTGGCCAGTTGAATCTCGATGGAGATTACAATAAAAAAGTTCTGAGAGTAAGAAATGAGAGCATTAGAGCCATAAGATCTTGCAATCAGAGATTTGTAAAGGGATACTTAAGACGTGCAGGCTCCTGGATGAATGTCCTCAGTGCCTTTGGTGGAAAGGATACAAATGTACAGACTTCTTATTTCCTTTCCCCAGGTATTGGGAGGCTTAGAGCGCTATCTGCACAATGTTTGAGGTTGCTGGAGAGCAGCCCTATAGGGCCCATGGGGTCTTGCCCTTCTCCAGCCATTCAACAAATAGCACTCAGTGGAGGTTCTGGCTGAGGATACTTGTTTTCAAAATAACAGCCCTGAGCCAACCTACTTAAGTAGTTCCATATGTTTCTATGGAGAGTTTATGGATTGTGGCCTTCGGAATTCTTTTGTTTATCACTGGGAATCCAACCCCTGAAAGCTGCTAACTAACCATGAGGTTTGCCCGTTATACAAGCTGTTGGAACTCTTAAGGACTTTGACATAAAGACCACTTTCTGTGGAATAAGAATTAGTGGTTTAAAAAGAGTGCACTTAACAGTATTGTGTAAGTAAGTATCAGTTTCTGTATGCCATTACGGGCCAGGCCTTTGGTCTGTGCTGCCTTGTGTGTGCACTTAAACAAGTCCCTTAAAGGAAAATCTGAGCAGAGCCTTCAAAGACTTATAATCAGGGAAGGTTTTTTTTCTTCTTTTTTCCTTAATGAATCACTATCTTTAGCAGACCTAGGACAGAAAGGTGGTTCATTCCCTACTGAGGGCCCCCAAGGTATGGTCCCTGTGTAACTATTCCTCTTCTGCCCTTGCATCAATACCCAGTTTATGATGATATTCCTCTACCCTTTACTGATCTAATTCCCACATGGGGGATCTATCCTGTTTCCAAGAAAGAGGTTTCCATGGATTGCCTCATCAACCTTAATAATAGCTATTTTTTGAGCACTTTGTGCCAAGCACTGTATTCTCTTTATACTTTATCTTCACAATAGCCCAATGAGGTGGGTACTATAATTATTCCTCATTTTACAGATAATGAAATCGAAGCTCAGAGAGTCTGAGCAATTTGCTTAAACTTACTTAATAGCTACAGTAGCCTCTTATAATTCCACTGTGAGTGGCAGAGATGGGACATGAATTCAGGATGCCTGACTCAAAGCTCTTATGCGCTGTGCTAAATACTCTCCCACCTCTCTTAGGAAAGTACTTTCAGCTCGCATTCTAAGCCTCCCTTCTAGCTGGGAAATGCTATGGTTCTTCTCTAATGTCAGCTGCGCTGCTATCCAGGTGTTTGTTTGTTTTAATACAAAACAATGCAGGAAAGACACTGTTCATCTCCCTCCATAAAACAATCCTTTATACATTTGAACAGCGTCCATGGCCGATGCGGGACCTTGCAGCTCCGCTCCGTACACATTTCTTAGGACTGACAAGTGAGTCAGCAGAAGTGAATAGTCAATACCATGTTTGGTGTTAACATGATGAGTCAGCCCCGAAACCTGGCCAGTTTCAATGTAGCCCCCTGAAGTTTTAACAGAATATTAATTGCCCTGTCACTTCCCGTTCCACACAGCTGGGTGGAATTGCTACCAGCTACACTGTTGAGAAGTTACACATTTCAGCCCAGGCCAGAAAGGTTTCCTGTGGTGGGTGAAATGACAACATGTACAAAGGTCAAACTCCAGATGTGGGACTCTGACTTTCTCCTCTTGGGGAAAACATTGCCTCATTATAATCTCAGAACATATTCTGAACAGGTTTAAGGCTAAAGTCTACTGAAAGGTCCAAGTTCCTCTAACCTGAGGCATGCCAGTCTGTTTTGTGTAAATTTAACGAAGGCTTTGACAAACCAGATTCCTAAACCAAGGGATGGAGAAAGAAAGGATGCTAGGTATTTCTGAATGTGGAGGACTTAGAAGTTGCTGCTTGCTCCCTCCTTGAAGTTGGAAGAGGAGGAAAGAGTTACTTCCAGACAAATACTTGACTGGATAGAAATGCCAGAGGTGGTGGGAAGAGCACATGGTAATGTTATGGAGGAGTTTCTCATCATTCATTCATTTATCTATTGATTTATTCCCCCAAAACTCGTATCAGCTTTATAAAATCATTACACTCAGAGGTAATAAGAAAATATAACTGTAAGCTTTTCCTTTATTAATTGAAATAATGTTCCACTCAACTTTTTACCAACTGGATCGCAAAATTTAGTCCATTTTGGTAAACTTAGTCCAAGATTATAATCTAGGTAAATGCTCGTTTCCTCTCATCTCCCAGGTTTCTCCTCCCTTCCTCCCTCTGCTCCTAGGCAAGTTGACCTCTGGGTGTGCATCTGGCAATGGATGGTATTCCTGGCTCATGGGTTTTGTGGTGCTGTAGCAGGACAAGGTTCTTTTTGGATCCTCAGTAGTCACTGTGGCGGAGAGGTTAATGCTGTCTGCTCCCTGGATTGTGAACCACTGAAGAATGTGACAATCTTTGATGTGCTGGCATTCATTGTGTGGCCCGTAGACATGGAGTCCAAGCTGGTGAGGAGGGGCTGGTGTTGTTCAGCCCCCAGCCCCTGCTGCTCCACCAGTACTGTCTGCCGGGAAATAGAGAGGAAGGAACTAGCTTTCAGATGACAAGATGTGTCAGGGATTTTTTGTTACAGCGATGCTGTGTAACAAAACACCATTGAGCCCCTGGGGTATACTGCAATAAACATTTATTTAGTTCAAGGGCTGGCAGTCTTTTCCTTTAAAGGGCCAGACAGTAAATATTTTAGGATTCTCAGTCCATATTGTCTGTCACAAGTACTCAGCTCTGCCCTTGGAGTTTAAAAGCAGCCATAGGTAATATATAAATGAAGGGGCATGCCTGTGTTCCCATAAAACTTTACTCATGGACACTGTAATTTGAATTTCATATAATTTTCATGTTATGAAATATTCCTTGTGTAATGAGATATGGCTTTGTTATATGTGAAATGAAATATTCCTTTTTTAACTGTAAGATCACAATTTTAAAAATTTATTGATTGATTTGAGAGAGAGAGAGGAAGGGAGAGAGAGAAACATTGATTTTTGTTGTTCTACTTATTTATGCATTCATTGGTTTATTTTTGTATGTGCTCTGATAAGGGATTGAACCTGAAACCTGGATGATGCTCCAACTAACTGAGTCACCCAGCCAGGATGAAATGAAATATTCTTTTGATTTTTTTCAATCATAAAATCAATGGCTTGTGACTTCCACCCCCCACTCCCCCAGGGATGTACAAAAACAGGTGGTTTTATGTCCAGAGGCCATAGTTGGCTGACTCCTGATTTAGCTCTTGAATCTGCTTTGGGTTGGATTTGGCTGCTCTGGGCTGCACTTGCTCATGAATCTACAGTGAGCTTTGAGTTGGCTCAGCAGCTCTGCTGATTTATGGTGGGCCCATTCACACGCTGGGGACTGTGGGCTGCTCTCGGATAGTCTTGGCTGGGTGCCATGGCAGCTTGCCCTGCTATATAACTAGCCAGCAGGTCAGCCTGAGTGTGTTCTTTTTTAAAAGATATATTTGTATTGATTTCAGGGAGGAAGGGAGAGGGAGAGAGAGAAAAAAAACATCAATGATGAGAGAGAATCATTGATCAGCTGCCTCCGACACACCCCACCCTGGGGATTGAGCGAGCAACCCAGGCATGTACCCTGACCAGGAATCGAACCGTGACCTTCTGGTTCATAGGTTGATGCTCAACCACCGAGCCACGCTGGCTGGGTCTGAGTGTGTTGTGTTCTCAGAGCAATGGCAGAATCCTCTCCTAGAATTACGTTTGCTAACATCCCATTGGTCACAACAAGTCACCTGTCTGAACCCAGAGTCAGGGGTAGGATAGACTGCTACTGCTCCATCCAGTGAGAGGGCACTGCTAAGTTACATAGCAAAAGTGAAGTACTGGGCCATTAATACAATCAACCTAACCAAGGACCTAAATTGGGAGGCATTTTTAATATATTCTACTTGTGACCTCTTCTTTTAGATGTGATACTAGATGAAGGTATGAAGATGCAAGATGTAAACGGGGAAGACAGGGAACAAATAGGTGTGATAAGGAGTGTGTGCATAGGCGCAGAGGCATGAAAGAGCTTGCTCTTTGGTAAGATAATTCTAGTTGTAGTGAGTATAATGTTTGGAGAGGAGAATGGAGAAAAGCAGGGGGATTTCAAAGTAGACTTGCTAAAACTTGGTAATATATGAATTCAGTGGTCAAGTTCAAAGAAGCAGCCCTTTGAGAGAGAAAACGGGATGCTTGTGTTTACTATTCAGCGGCAGTATAACACTTCGTAAGGATATAAAAGTAGAGGGCTCACCTCCCTTTTCTTTCTAGTAAAAGGGAGGCATGAGGAAGGACACTCAGAGTATACAGACTGATTCTCAATTCAAGGTGAAACTTAGGATTTAAAAGCCAGTTTCATGTCATAGTATTTTAGAGTGAAGGATCAGGAAATAAGTTCTTTTCTGGTATAAAGTGAGAGGAACCATATACTTCCTTTGTCCCGGAATGAAGATTGAACTATTCTAGGAAAAAGCTAAGTTTTTGTCTTTGACCTCTAAGGGAAAAATAACTAACTAATTAATTAAGTAATTAATCAATTCCTTTTTTTCCTTTTTGTTTTTTGTTTATATTTGAACTGGGTAAGAGGAGGAAATGGTGCCCCATAGGCTGCCAGCTCTGATTAGAGTCCTTGGCATCATGGGAAATTCCTTGACTTGTTTTCTGAAGGTTGGCTGTACCCCAAAGTTCCATAGAGTCATGTATATGGCTTAGGTTTTGTGTAAGGACTCTGGGGGATTTGGGTTATGAAACATAATCTACATTCTGCTTAGTTTCCCAGTGGCAAAGTAGGAAACTAAGATCAATTCTCTATAGAACTTTAAGCTTTAGCTTTCCAATCATAATTACAGATATACCTTTGAACCTTATTGCAGTAAATGCAATGAGACTGTACAATTTTATTTATTTTTTAAAGTCTTTTTTAAAATTGATTTTTAGAGAGAGAGGAAGGAAGAGGGAGAGGGAGAGAGAGAGAAACATCGATCAATTGCCTCCTGCATACCCCAACCTAGATATGTACCCTGATCGGGAATCCAACCAGCAACATATGGTGCTCCAACCAATAAGTCATCCAGCCAGGGTGAAATTCTCTTCTTTAAAAGGCCTGCACTGGGTATTGAATTCTACCAAGCGTGGCTACCTTTCTCTTCTAGCTCATAACCAGGCCCACATTGCTAAGCCCTGGTTAGCTTCTGATTTATGCTCTTGTCTTCTCTCATCAGCACCACACCCACAAAACACTCAGCCAGCTCCCATTATATGCCGGGCCCTACTCTAGGCCCTGGGGAGGGGGAACTGAATGAAGCACACAAACACTTGCTTTCATGGAGCTTATATCCCATGCATCTAACTCATGTGTTTCTTTGCCCTGTTCCTGATAGTATACACATACATACGGAAATCAGCTCTGCACTAGGGTGGCCTTGATGGGAATTAGTCCATACAGTTCATGAGTTTCCCCTATTTGTCAGAAATGTAAGGGGTTCCTTAACTGGATTACTTGGTTGAGCCATAAAGGAGAAGGCAAGGCAGAGCCTGGGCCAAGTAGTACCAGGATGGACTTGAGAATGGGGTAAGAGCAGTAGAGCAACAAGTTTGCTTGGCACCACTGCTGCTCTCATTTTGCTGGCAGCCCTTCGGCCCTTCTTAAGAAGTACAGAAGTTCTTAAGAAGTACTTAGAGCTCAAGAGCTAGGAACAACCTAAGTGTGCAGGCATCTAACTGCTGCTCAGAGACAGAGCTCTCGGTGGGCCAAGGCTGCTGTCCTTGGTTTGTCTTTGCTGTCTGTGGGCAAAGCTGTATTTTAAACCTGAAATTACAGTGAGTTCACTAGTAACACTATTATAGACCATTTAAAATATATACTTTTATTGATTTTGTTAGAGAGAAAGGGAAAGGGAGAGAAAGATCAATGTGAGAGCGGAACATTGATCAGCTTCTCCTGTAGACACCCTACGAGGGATTGAGTTCTCAACCCAGGCATGTGCCCTGCTTAGGAATTGAACACTCAACTATCTGAGCCACAATGGCCATGGCTAGAGATACTTTTTAATTAGAAAACTCCTTTGCAGTAGAAGTAAACTACATTATGAGAACAAAGCTTTTATCTCAAAGAACAGCTAACTGCCAGTTAGTTTCCAACCTAAAACATTTTTTTCACCATATTTAGAATCATTTCATTGTCCTAAAAAGAGTCAACTTCTTTTCTCTATAAAAAACTACCAAAACAAAGCAGCCGTTCACTTGGCAATACCCTTTGAGTTTGGCACCATTCTAGAGACTGTGAATGACAGGGTGGTGGAGTCCTCAGATCAAAAGACAGGACGTTCCAAAGCCTAGACTTGCCAGCACACCCTTTTCATGTACAGCACAACTATTGTCACCTCCCCTGCCCCACTCCCACTCTCTCTTTGTAACTATGTAAGTTAAGGGTGATCTTAAAGGCTGAGTGAAATGATGTTCTGGAATTTAGGGTGGATTAAATGTATTCCCAGATGGGCTGTTTCTTGTAAGTGACCAAGCCTCTTGATATTTTAAGTATGTGTCATCTCTCTTGAGATTCTGAAGATTAATAATGAAAGGAGAGTTGACATTTTTTTCTCTCTCCTCTTAGCCTTTAAACTTTCTGCTGCTACAATCAGAGTTCTTCCTCCGTATTTGTCATATTATAGTCACCTGCATATAATAAGGCCCAGGGTTGTCACTCTTTCATTCCACCTGCTGCGGCTGACATGCTTCCCCACAAGTGTTGTCCTAACTAAATGCCACCGTGCCCTTCTGAACCTTGGGTTTGAGATATTGGTGCCTATAAGTAGGCTATTTCACCTTCTAACTGGGTAGGTTACCTCTGAACAATCCATTATAAATATAATAAAAGGAACAATATCTATGATGGCTCTTGTTTTAGAAGGGTAGATTCAGGATTCCAGGTAGATGCTAAATATTTTTTAAGTTTGTGGTTGTTTATTTGGTTTTTTGTTTTTTGTTTTTTTTCTTCAGTAACTGCTGAGATATCGCACATAGAGTCTAAATTTAGTCACTTTATTGAGCACCTAAGAATTTGGCTAGAGAGCATTATTTTCAAATCAGAGCCACATGTAATTTTGGTTACTTGATTATATCCATGTATTAGTTTGAGTAGATATCCTGTTTTTGTAGATGTCCTTTAGGGTCTTTTTCAGTTCTAAACATTTGGTGATTCCATAGTTTGCATCTGGGGTTTAGACCATTTTAGTCTATGAATATCCAGAGGAACAGGAATGGCGGTGGTTTGCTTCGTGGGTGCTTTTTCACCTCTTTAGGACTGAAAATTAAATTATAGGTATGTTATTTAAGGCCACTCGTTTCGAGGACAGTCCTTTATGTAGGCAATTATTCCAAATGTCAGTTGCCACCAGCACACAGTAAACTCTCACCCTGGACTTGAGAATAGGATTCTGCTCAATTGCTTCTTGTCAAAGTTCCTAAGACTGAGGTGTGTGTGTGTGTGTGTGTGTGTGTGTGTGTGTGTTTTGGTGTTTTTTGTTCCCCCCAGTAATTTCTTGAACTTACAAGTCCCAGTTTTCATTTAATCAAAGGGAATTTCATGGGAAAACAGCAGTATATGAAATATTCATTCACAACAGTGAGAGTGTAACTGAGGAATAGCAGCAGCTGCCCTGAGTCCATGACTGTGGGAACACAATTAAAATCTTAACACATTTTGTGAAACTCTTTTCTGTAGCGCTCAGCTTTCAAAGTAATGGGGAAATGTAAATGGTTCTTAAGTGTAAACTCTTACTTGAAGCCTAGCGTTAAGTTTAATGATGAAAAAAAGTATTTTTATTTGAAAAATTCAAACATATTGACCTTATAGGTTTTGATAGTTGCTGAAATTCCTAGGCTTATTCTTAAATTAAGTCTTTGGACTATTGAATGCAAAGATTCTCAAAATTTTGTGTGTATATGAATCAAGTGGTGAACTTGTTAAAAATGCGGTTTAGACTCACTTGTTGATGGACTTTTAGATAGTAGCAAGTTTTTTACTATTAGGAACAGCTGTGAACATTTTAGTTTGTGTCTTTGTGATGAACATATGTATGTATTTCTGTTGGCATATATCTAGGAGTGACACTTCTGCATCATCAATTAGCCACATATTCAGCAATAGTAGATACTGATGAAAAGTGTTTCAAAGTGGTTGTTCAAATTTATAGTCCCTCTGTCAGTGTGTAGGAGTCTCCAATGTTCCACATCCTCACCAACACTTAGTATATTCTATTTTAAGTTTAACCATTCTGGTGGTTCTGTAGAGGTATTTCATTATAATTTTTATTTAAATTGAAGGGATGAATACATGTTGGTATAATCACGCAATGGAATACCATTCAGCCTAACAGAATGAACAGTCCGTAGCTACATGCAATAATATGGGTGAGTCTCACAAATATAACTGATGAAAGAAACCAGACCAAAATAATGCAGATTGCATGGTTCCATTGATTGGCAGTACAAAAGGGGGAAAAAAACCAAACCCACCCGGATGAAAGTAATCTCTGGCATTAGAAGTTAAGATCATGCTTAACCTTGGGAAGTGGGTATAGATTGTGACTGGAAGGGAGCAGAAAGAGGACTCTGGGATATTGGTGTTTTTCCGGGTCTTGATCTGAGTGCTGGTTTGACAGATGGATTTCATTGTGAAACTTTAGCAAGGTGTCCACTTATGGTATGTGTGCTTTTCTGTATGTACATTATACTTTGTAAAGTAAATATATGTTTTATATATATATATATACACACACACACACACACACACACACATATACATATGTATATATTTATTGATTTCAGAGAGGAAGGGAGAGGGAGAGAGAGATAGAAACATCAATGATGAAAGAGAATCATTAATCGTCTGCCTCCTGCATGCCCCCTACTGGGGATCGAGCCCGCAACCCGAGCATGTGCCCTTGACTGGAATCGAACCCAGGACTCTTCAGTCCACAGGCCGACACTCTATCCACTTAGCCAAACCAGCTAGGGCAAGGCTCTTTTCCTTTTAAGTATATATTTCCAGGACCTTACCATGAGAAGTTTGTTTCTTTGATGGGACTTGAGACTGCATGTTTAACCAGCACGCAGGTGGTTGGGATGTAGGTGGTCTCAAAGTGCACTTTGAGAAACATTGGTAATTGTATTCAGTGCAGAAGTTTTTTCCTAAGCATTCATCAACTCTTCTAAATAATCCAATCAGCTGTTTTGTACACTGCAGCTATTTTAGGTCATTTCAGAGATGATTTCAGAGCCCCCCTACCTTTCACCTTCCAGAGGGAATCAGTCTTGGAAAATGAAAACCCTGAGTGAACGCCATGTGGGAAAGAGCCGCACACAGCTCATATTCAATGTGGAAAGGGCAGTCAAGTGAGAAATAAATCTATTCGGTGAAGAGGAAAAACCCCACCTAGTGCTGGAATCATAGAAATTCTGTCTAGGAGAAGGACTGATCATTTCTGGTGAAAGCCCATTTCATTTGTTTAGCCAAGAGTGATAGTATGTGTCTGGGTCTGAGGCATTTGGTGGAGGCTGCGTAGAAACTAGGTTAAGGATTGAGTCAAAATCTCTTTCAATTTCACGGAGGAAGCTTAGAATGCAAATAACTTAGAATGCAAATAACAAGCAACAGTATTGCTTGTTCTGACTAAAAGCCCCCCACATGTAAGGCCTGAGTTAGCTTTCATTTCATGGCTAAGGAGAAGAACAGGGCTACCCAACATCATTACAGGCAAGGTTTTAAGGGGAACGAAAAGAGTAAAAAAACACCCCTCAATGCTCATTTACAGCTCACCCTATCCAACCAAGTTCTGAGCAAGAACATGCTCTCAAATGTCAAGGGTTAGTGGAAAGGGTTCTCTACTAATAAAAACCCTCAACTTTAAAGGACTTGGTATTCTTATGGAGGTACAGGGGTATAGACACTATTGCCCGATTTTCCTAGGTGCGGGCTGATCTTAAGCCAATAGCAGTGAGGCTGTACCAGTTATTTAAAAATTAAAATCATTTTATACCTGTTGGAAAAAAGCTACAGTCCAGGGTTCCCTGAGACTACTGCCCCCCCCCCCCCCCCAGGCTGCATCCACTGTCCAAACTTCCTGGCCCCTCTGGGATCCGTCAGACCTCTGGACAATATAGCAGCTAAATGGTTAATGTCTGACAGTCCAGGGACTCAACCCTTTGCAGCCACAAACTACCTCAGTGGTCTCTGTGGTAATACCTGTGAAGGAGGAGATGTGGCCTGGTTTGGGAGGATGGGATGAGGACTTCACATTCCTTTCCTCCTCTGTATCTTTTCACTGATCCCCCTCCCCCTTCCCCAATTCCACTTCCCTTGAAATTTCCCATTCTTTGGCAATTTCTCATTGAAGTCATATTCTTAGTCAATGAAGGGTCAGTAATTAAATGTAGATGCTTTGTCATTAGATTAACCTTTGATTTTATCAGTTCAAAGGCTTACTGATGCTCTCTGATTCACTCATTCAGCAAGCTTCTATGGCATGCCTGCTACAGGCACTGTGCTTGCCAGTAAGATTCCATTCTGGGTCTAAAGGAAAGCTCACGATCGGGTGGGGATGACCAACCCACAGAAAGATAATTGTGGTGCAATGATAGAGCTATGAGGGGGAGTATAAAGGAGGATCCCGTGGTGAGTCAGGGAAGACTTTCTGGAAGGGACGGGTGGCGCTTAGTCGTAATGGGAGAGTGGAAGTTAGCCAGATGGAGGTGGAGAGTGGAGGACATTTGGGGCAAAAGGCACTGAATAAACATGGTGAGAATTGCATGGGCTGTGCAGGCAGCGGAGTATAAAGTGTGAGCCCAGTCAGTAGGAGGAGAGACCGAGGTTGGTAGGAGACTTGACAGGAAGGTGGGGTCAAGAATGCTGCTGATTCTGTAAGACAGAGGCTTTTTGACTCACCAGGGTGTAGCCAAATAATGAGTTATTAATAAAGTATTCTGTGTGTGATGGCTTAACTCCTTTAAAAAAAACCTTGAGCTAGAGCAAATTCAAGGTTATCCCTGTAATGTGGTGACTCTCCCCCACTGACATTCCATATGCTTTCTTGAGAGACAGCAAGAAAGAAAGGGATGGAGCTAGGGCTAGGAGCCAGGGCTTGAGAATACTCTGCTCACCTCATCCAAGCAGCAAGCTAGTGGCGTGGTATTCACAAATTGCTTCTGTGCTTTCCCTCCTTCCCAAGATTTCTCATTTCATCAAATCTGGATCTACATCTGGGGGACGGCACACCTCCCTGAGTGCATATTACCCTCTTGTTGGTCATGAGAGGACTGTGGCTGTGGAAGGGCTCCCTGCTGTGGACCCACGTGTGTCTTATGGCAATTCCTCTGGCTTCACAGAGCAGTGATTGGGCCTCCTGTGCTAAGGCAATCTCAGCCCCATGCTCTCAACATAGTTGTTTTTCAAATAAATTACATATGCTTATTGCTGCACTGATGTGTTGTGCCTGTTTAAAAACACCCCAGAGTGCAAATTGTAAAAGGATAAGATAAAAAGGAGATTAAAACATTTAGAATAATTTTTATTTTATTTACTTTTAATAAGCAGAGCCTTGTGATTGAATGTGTCTAATTATTTTTTAAAATCTTAGTTTGTACTTATACTCTGACTTGTAGGTTTTGCTCTAAGTTTATTTCAGTTTTGGTTTTAATGGCTTGATGTGGGTGGAAAAGGCCTCATAAACAATGTTGCTCCAAATGGAAGGAGCAGTTCTAGTTCTGTGTTGGAATTATGCAGACTTTTTTTTTTTTGTCAAAGTTCAAGTCAGTTCGTTTCCTTTAAGCCTGTTATCAGTTGTTCTTGTAAGCTAATTGGAAGGGGTGCATATTTTTCATACTGTGAATAGGTTCAATATCAGCTGAACCTCTGTTTCCAAAAATTAAAAAACGATTAGTAAATTCTGTAACCCAAATCTTTAAAGTGCTCTGATACAAATGTTTGTCCACATGACCTCCTCATATCATTTTGGACAATACTATCATAAAATGATGGGAACATTTTAAAATGTCTATTTTCAAATTTCCCTCAGTAAGAGTTTCTTTTGACAAGTAGTTGTCTTCTCACTTGTTATAATGTTAGATTTACTCTGAAGGGACTGAATAAGTGTTGTTTTTTAAAAACAACTGTAAGATAGCATCTGACACTGTCAAAGAAGAGGGCAGCAAATGTAGGCTACTTGTCTTTTTGTAAGAGAAAAAATATGCCTCTTATTTAAGTTTGGCAGTTTGAAAATTGGCCTGATTGGGTGTTGAAAATGAGTAAGCAAAGAGTCCAGAAGGACTTGTGAGCTTGCAGCTTGGACAAGTGCCTGAATGGTGGTATCAGCAAATGAGTAGATGGCGGAGAGAACGGGAGTGCACCTCCAAAGTTGATGGTGAGACACTGAGTGGAATTTCGGAATGACTGAGTTCAGCTGTTGAGCGACAGCACTTTCTGCTCTCATTTCATACCCAACAAATTAGGAAACAAACCCATTGTTAGCTTTATGTCCCACATTTACTTTTCCCTTCTGTTCTCCTGACTCTGTGTCCATGATACCACCACCTCTCAGTCACCTAAGGCTAAAACCTTTGGAGCCATTTGGGACCCCTCCTTTCATTTCCACTTATGTCCAGTGAGTAGTTAAGACCTTTCAGCAGCCATTTGCTCAGGCTACATGTGTTTATTGATCATCTCCTATGTACCAGGATCTAGCCCTGAGGATGTAAGTCTGAAGAAATCAGACAAGGTCCTTGCTCTCTTGGAGCTTCTAGGCTGTCTGGGGAAAATAGATAATAAACAAATATATAAACATTTAGACAAGAAAATGATCAGATATTGGCAAGTGCTAAGAGGAGAAATAAAGCAAGCCATAGAATATCGCCAAGGTAGCTGCTATCAAAGGGGTGTCTGGAAGGTGCCACTTAAAGTGAGGTCTGAAAGTCCTCGAACCATGTGGGGAAAGAACTTCCCAGGGCAGAAGGGCCCAAGCTCTAGCTGAGCGTGTGAGTTTTAGGGACAGAAGGAAGGCCAGTGTGGCTACGCTTGATGGCGGCCATGGTGGGGTAATGCTGGGAGTCACAACTTGCCTTTCATCGCTGCTGCTCTGTCGTTCTGTCCCCCCAACCCCAACCCCACCCCACTCCGTCACTCACATCTGGCCTGGCATATACTCCCTTTAACTTCCCCACACCTTTACTCTCTCCTCCAAACTATTTTGCACACAAATACCTAATTAGCCTTTGGAAATGTTTACATCACTCTACCTTAGTAAAAAGCCTTCCATAGTTGTGAAGTAGTAGCCTGACTTTTGAGGATCAAGATGACAGACAGCACTGCATTGGGGGTGTTTGCTCCCTGGGAAGCTTCCAAGAGGCCTTGGGAGGAGATGATGTCTCTTGTACCCTCTACTGTTTTGTACTTTTCTACTACTGCTCTAACAAATTACCACAAACTTAGTGGCTTAAAACAACACGAATTTATTCTCCTATAGTTCTGTGGGGGGCGGGGGTCAGATGTCCGGGCTTCACTGGATTTACATTTGTTTGCTGGCAGGGCTGTATTCCTTTTTGGATGCTCTGGGGAGAATCCTTTCCTTAGTTTTTCCCCAGCTTCCAGAGGCACCCAAATTCCTTAGCTTGTGGCACCTTCCTGCACCTTCAAAGCCAGTGGGATAACTTCTTCCAGTGGCTCTCTGACTCTGACCCTCACATTCTTCCCATTTTTGCTTATGAGGATCCTTATGATTACATTGGGCTCCTGGATAATCCAGGATAGAATAATCTTCCCATTTCCAGGTCAACTCATTAGTAATCTTATTTCCCACTCAGGAGTAATACAATGTATTCACAGGTTTGGGGGATTTGGACGTACATGGACATTGTTAGGGGTCATTATTCTGTTTACCATACCATGCATCTTTGACATATCAGAGAGGAGGGGAGAAGGGAGTACTGGATGAAAGAAGGTGAAGGGATTAGCCAACACACACACACACACACACACACACACACACACACCCAGTATATATACATATCTCACAGACAACAGTGTGGTGATAGCCAGAGGGAAAGGGGACTAGGTGGAGGTGGGCAAAGTGGGACATCTGTAATAGTATCAAAAATAAAAATAAAGTAAAAAAAGTACTTATTAGATATTTGTGGCTCATGGGGACTTCCTTCAAATGGGAATGCCACTGAAACTAAGAGAAGGCCTCTCTGTCATGGGGAATCTGGTGGCCTTGGTTTCGTTACACGGTGAAGCTGTGCCTGTCGACGGGGCAGCTTTGCTAATTTCCCTGCAAGGACAGCGGAATGTGGGGTGGTGGAAATAGCAGTCACAGTTCTTGGATGTATTCTACAAATAACTAGAGAAGCAGGAAATATGTCTCTATCTCATTTATTTTCTACCCAGAGAGAGAATTGGATCATTGACCTTTAAAGTACCTCCTGACCTTGGGAGTTTATGATCTTCCTGTTTGGTGAGATAGCTTCCAGGAAATACCTGTTTTCCTGGGGTGGAATTTTTTTGCCTGAATAACTATATTACTACAAAATATTCTTAGTGTGTTGAGCTAGAGACACACATGCACACAAATAAAAGCAAAAAACAACCCACTTATTTCTGTAGAGTCTCTGTAACAAGCAGCAAATTGGTACCTGGCAATTAATTTGCTTTGAAAACAGGTAAAAGAAAGAAACATTAAGAATAATGACATTCAATATGTATTAAAAAGCTAACATAATTAGATACTGTGCTGAGTGCTTTACATATAGTTTTGTTTTAGCCTTAACAATGAAAACTCTATGAATATCTCCTCCCCGCCCTTATTATAAATGGGAAAGCTGATGAGGCACTTTGAGCAATGTGTCCTCATCATGTGTAAAGCGAGGAGGAGGATAGTTGACATTTGGATTAATTCACGGCCTCCTAATGCTGATTTACCCTCAAGCCTTTCTTCCTCTAGGGACCTCGTGGAGGAGGAGCAGCAGCCTTGGAATATAGGTGGGTTTTGAGGGGGGAGGTGGTTGTGATGATGGAGACAGGAAGGTGGGATTACAGTGGTTTTCTAAAAGCATACGTTGAGCTGCAGATGAACCAACCAGAGTTCCTGGTTAGATCAGGATCCAGGGATCTTGATGTGTGGGGTCACAGAGCTCTTGCTTTGGCACCTTCTGTGATGAAGACTGGTCAATCTCTCTAGACTGCCTTGTTCAAGAAATAGCTCACCATACACACAACTGCTGAAACTTAAGCCAGGAGTCATCTGCAGTTCCTTTCTTTTTTTCTCCTCAAACCTTATTTTTTTTTAGCAAGTTATGGGTGTCCTACCTGAAGTACATCTAGAATCAGGCTCTTCTCTCCATCCCAGTAACTGCCATCCCCTAGGTCCCCTGCTTCCCCTCTCTCCTGAACTACCGTAACAGCTTCTTCCACTCCTGCTTGCCTAAAACCCCACTCTAAAGTCACCTTTTAAAAACATAAGTCAGATTATATCTTTCTCCTACTTTATCTTCATAGACATCTTCCTACTGCATTTAGAACAACATCCCAAACCCTTAAATGGCACACAGGCCCTGTGCGTGCTGGGTCTTGCTCACCTCGCTAATTTCATTTTATATCCCTGATGTTCTTTCCCACCTCAGGGCCAACTTTGTGCCTGTATTCCCTCCTCTGGACCACCTCCTTCCTTAGATAGTTATTATCTCTTCAAAGAGGCCTCTAGTAAACACACCTCCACATGCCCCTCTCAAATATGCCATCACATCACCCTTTCAATTTTTATGTAGCAATTTTTCCAATCTATTATTTTTTTATTTACAGGCTTGTTGTTCTTTTGTTTATCTCTTCCACTGGAGGGCTGGATCTCACCTGTTTAAATCCTCTGAGCCTAGCACAGTGTCTGATAAATTAGAATTCATTAGATATCTGTTAAAGAAATTAAAGACTGCATCATAATGCCTTTTTGAAGCATTGTGTTCTTAAGCACAGGTGCATATAGTGGACTCATAGTAAAGTGTCTGCTCAGCTTGTAATAACCCTGTTAACTGGGTCCCCAATTCCCCCAGGACCATTTTGTAGAACATTCTCCTGGCCTCCAGCCACCATGGATAGGACAGCTGGCCCAACCTGAGTAACCAAAATCGCAACCCTTGCAAGTTGGAATTGGGGCTGGGAGTAGTGTGGTTAGGCTGCACTGTGTATCCTCAGGAGACCTGGGCAATCATGAGTTCTGCTCAGTGGACTGGGGAGCAGACAGTGAAGGTTGGTGAGCAGAGAGAGTGGAGAGTAGATGTGCAGAGAGAAAATGTGAGACTACACGCAGGGAGAGAGTCTAGCTGCCGTTACAGGAGCTGATTCCAACATCTTCTTGCCCCTCTGGCTGACCTCCCAGCTTTGGGTTTAGGAAAATATTAGCCGCCTGCCCTCCAAATGCCATCCCATGGGTAAAACCACTGTGGTGAGGATACCTCATCAATTTAACATTTTGTGAAAACAAATTTGCCATTAACATGTTGGTCCTGCTTTAGCACGTGCTGTTCTGGTCCAGTCTCACTCATATGATGATTGATGACTTACTCTTCAGCTGGAAGCAGTGTGTGAGAAGGTTTCTAGAAGAAGCCAACAGAGAAAAAGAAGTGAAAGCCCAACATCTCTGTGGTAGTTCCTATAAGGAGAGAGGCCGAGGAAGGCAAGGTCTGAAAGGCAGAAGGGTGAGTGAGGAAAGACCAGGTGCTGAAGCAAATGGCAGTGAGCTCTGCGGGCATGATGTCAGTGAGCAGGTGGCTGATGACTGAGGGACTCACAGAATAGAAATTGTCTGGTTGCAAGACATGAGTTGAGGAACAGCAGAGCAGATCTCCTCAGGTGATGGATCATTATGCTGAAATCCATCTTCCAATGGAAGACAAAGTTGGCAAAAATGAAATATTCCCCCAGAACCAGGGGTTTCAAGTACAGTAGGCTGCTCCACTGTTAGTAACAATCAGTATCAACTCAGTTTAAGACCACACAGTCCCTCTTAGCGTAACCTCATTACACCTCATACTAATGAGGGACTAGATTCCAGTGGTCATGGGTGGGAGTTTAATGCTGTTACAATCACACCAATTCAAAAGCCCTTTGTCAGCAAAGGCATGGGGGAGAAATATGCTGGCTTCTCAGCAGTGCAATCAGCTGTAAAATATCTCTCAATGAGTCCACCAAGGTGTGAACATCAAAAGCCCAGCAGGAGCTATTTATATTTGAAGATTACTGGGCATTAGCTTCACAGAGGGATTGCCCCCGAAAATGATGCCCCTGACTAGGGGCTTCTACAAGAAATCCCAGACAACACTGAGCTCCTCAGAGTAATATTCATTCTTTTGAGAGTCTATAGTTCTCAAATTTAGCTCATATAATGATGACCCTGTTTTTTTAAATGAGGTGACATACCCATTAGTAACTACTTGCAATTTGTAAGCAATATAGCTCAAACTTTCCTCTCTTCCTGAGAAAATGATGGCAGAATGGCAATGGAGGAGGCAACTTGAAATCTGTATTCAAAAAGATAAAAAAGTTAACCATCCCTAGGGGAGTAAGCCCCCTATTCAATGAAATAGGACCAGATACCTGCCTTTGCTGTGGAATGTACTTAAGACTGTGGCTGAGCGGATTTCACTCTTCATTTCACAAAACACATGCGTATATTAATGTGTATCTCATGTGGCCAAAAAAGAGCCATCTTCAAACTGGAAATAAATATAACTTTATTTTTTGGTATTACAGGATGATCATCAAAATATTTTAAGTTCCAGAAATATTTCAAGTGATTATTGTTCTTTTATAACATAAAGTCTCTCCTACTTCTAATAATGAATTTCCACCACTTGCAGCTGAAGTTGTAGGTTTCCTTTTTTTTCTTCCTTTTTTTTTTCTTCAGTAATCCAGAGAGTCTATTTCCTATTATAGCCCCATGTTGGCTGCAGTGTGCGTCATTCTGTGCCTCATTTCCTCTAATGCAGCAATTTTCAACTGGTGTGCCATAGCAAGAACTTACAAACATACAATACCCAACTCTTTAGTCAGGGGCACTGACCTCTTTTCCCTTGGATTGTCAAATTTAAAAATGACAACAGCCAACAAGACAATAGCTATTTGTTGTGAATGAATTAAAATTATATCATTTTTTGGTCAGATCGGCAAAAAATATATTTTTTTTGGTGTGCTTCCGAATTTTAATAATTAGTTTATGTGTGCCATGAGATGAAAAAGGTTGAGAATCTCTGCTCTAATGAATGAGTATGCCTGTGAGCACACACACCATTACAAAATATATAGTTAGGTCTGAGGTTCCAATATCATAGCAACAAAAGTGATTAACAGTTTGTTTCAACAAGGTAACTGGCATTTAATAAGTTGTTGATTTTTCACAGAATCTTACTAAAATGCTTTGGAATATGAAAAAAAATTCTCCACTCCTATAAGGCTGTATTGATTGCATATGAATTCATACATTAGGGTTCAGGATACTCTGTTATCTTAGGGCCAGTTCATATTACCTGATTAGTATTGATTGCATTGTGGCCATCGGTGAGTTTTCAAAGTATCATTTTGAGTCAAGGAAGAACGAATTGTTTAGTATGACCTAAACATAGAACTGGAGAAAGTTGGGTTGTTGATGATGCAGAGCAGGTGGTCATGGATTTAATTTGTTGAACTGGATTTCATTTGTTCCAGTGGTGTCAATGCCATAGGTATTTTTGTATGCTTCCTGTTGATACTCTTTTTGTTTGTTTGTTAATTCTCACCCGAGGATATTTTTCCATTGATTTTTAGGGATAGTGGAAGAGAGAGGGAAAGACAGAAACATTGAAGTGAGAGAAACACATCAATTGGTTGCCTCCTGCATGAGCTCCAACCAGTACTTGGGCCAGGGAGTAGACTGCAACCAAGGTACAGTGCCCTTAACTGGAATAGAACCCGGGACCCTTTGGTTCACAGGCCAATGCTCTGTCCACTGAGCCAAACTGGCTAGGACCCCGTTGATATTCTTTTACTTCATTTTCTGTACACATTTTCCTCTGTCTGGTATATTCCTTTGCCTATTTTATGCTTGGCAAACTTTTGCTCATCCTTCAGGGTCCAACTCAAAAGCCATCTCCTCTGTGATCTCATTCTTGATTCCCTTAAGAAGATACTGTTCTCCTGGGTTTTCTTGCCACCCTTTGTTTTATATAAGTCTTTCATCTGAAAGGATAAATGCCAGTAATTATGTTTTTGTAGCTTTTCCCTGCTAAACCATGAGCTTCTTTAGGACAGGGCTGTATATTGACTTGTCTCGTATAATCACCAGTGCCCAAGAAGAAGGTACATGGTAGCAGTGTGTAAATACTTGCTTCTGTTGCACATTAGGTGGGTGTCTCTACAGTACTCAGAATCTGAA
This sequence comes from Myotis davidii, assembly GCF_000327345.1. Lineage (NCBI taxonomy): Eukaryota > Metazoa > Chordata > Mammalia > Chiroptera > Vespertilionidae > Myotis > Myotis davidii. The sequence goes on along the minus strand of NW_006290031.1, from coordinate 2,400,177 downwards.
ACTTCTGGTCTCACAGGATTTAAGTAGGCTTGTACTACTTAAGAATTGGGGGCTACAGGTACCGCTGTACCAAATTCCTTTATTACTCCCACCACCACTACTTACGCAGTGTTTGTAAGGGTCACTCTCAATGCTAAACACTTTAAATACAAAATCTCATTAATTTCTCACTGTGGAGCAAGATCATTGTTATGGTCTCCATTTTAGAGATAAAGAAAGTAAGGCATAATAAATACTTTTCTCAAGGTCACATCACTAATAAATAATGAATCAGGGAGTCAAATCAAGGCCTCTAACTACAAAGCCCATGTCAATAGTGTGACTTGGGACACTTTGGGAAAGGTTCATCCAAACCAGGAACCGCAAATTCTACCCTTAGAGATTAATTTTTTTTGAGTCAAGAAGGCTTTACTGGGGCAACTGGGGTGAGAGGATTAAACACACCCAAATAGAGTACTCTAATATATTGGTAATAGTTGGCAAGCCAAAATATATTTAAGTTCCTACCAGCGATTTTTTCACCATGGATCAGACAATTAGAAGACAGATTTCTCTTTAGTAATAGTTTATATGGGAAAGGGGACATGGAGAAGGGAGCCAATGAGGGGCAGAGAGGGAGAGTAGAAGGTACTACTAGTAAAGACCAAACAAGGGGGTGTGACCACCACTGAGATAATGACACTATTTGGACTAGATCAAAATGAAGGGGAAATGCAATGGCCATATAGACCATTGTATTGGTTTCCTATGGCTGCTGTAACAAATTGCCACAAACTTAGTGGCTTAAAATAAGACAAATGTATCCTCTTATAATCCTGGAGATCAGAAGTCTGAAAGGGTCTCACTGAGTTAATATCAAGGTGTCAGCACGTTTGCGTTCCTTCTGGAGGCTCTAGGGAAGAACCTCTTTCCTTGCCTGTTCCAGCTATCAGAGGCCACCTGCCTCTCTAAAGCCAGCTGATAGCATCTCCCAGTCTCTGACTCTGACTCTCACTCTCCAGTTTTCTCTTTCACTGATAAGGACCCTTGTGATTACAGGGGGCCACCTGGATAATCCCGGATAATCTTCCCATCTCAAAATTCTTAACCACGTCTGTCAGTACCTTTAGCCGTGTAGGGTGCCCTATGACCAGGGGATGAGGATGTAGACATCTTTGGGGTGCCTTATTCTGCCAACCACAAGTGTGTTAAAGTGGAGATTAGAGCCTGGGTTCCCATCTTGGTGTTGCCATCGAGGAGCTATGTGCCTTGGCACAAATCCCAACCTCTCTGGGTCAGTGCTTCCTCCTGGTGCCTTTATCTCAATGCTGGGAGCCACGGCTCTGGCTAATTAAAAGACAGGCCTGTTTTACACACCTGCAAATGACAACACAGCATTTATTTAAGGCCATTTCTGAACATGTCATTAGTCCTTCTAATGGTGTTTCTGCAGGGTCTCAGGCAATTTCTGTTTCCCATCCCACATTTACTTACACCTTGCGCACAGAGTGTGTACGTTTTCAATTTCTCATTTTAAATAGGGGCTCCAATTCTGTAGCATGGCTGATGCATTAAATATCCACAGCCAAATTGCTTAACACCCAGGATTTTTATCCCATTTAAGTAAGGCTTTTAAAACACCCAGACTCCATGCTGGCTGAATGACACACACACACACTTTCCGCTGGCTCTTGGGGGCAGGCGATACTGGTTCCTGTCAAGTTCTAAATCTGGATGCTTTTTTTGAATATATATATAGTGGATCAACTAAAAGGAATTGCTGCCTTATGATAGATAACTACTACTTATTATAAGCTGATCCATTTTGCAGCAGGGAGATGGAGGGCAGGGGGCTGGAGAAAGAACAAGAACCACTTCTAGACATGAGAAAAAGTAACTTTCTAATTGCCTTTTCCATGACAGCATCATAAGCTTCTTTATGGCAGCTTTATTTCACAGTGACCTGCCACACGGCTGTAATTTTTCTGGTGTCACTCATGCAGGTTTAAAAAATGATTGGTTTTATGGCTCTTATTTGGGAATTTGTCAAGGTTTCACATTTGTGGAAGCCTTGAAGCAGTGGCCTAATAGTCCATAATTTGGTGTTTAAAGGGATATTGGTGGGTAACCTGCTTGGGCCCACCGGTGCCTATAGTGATCACATCCTCATGCCTGGCGGGGAAATTTCCATAATTTCTTCTGCTACAGTAAACCTGCCGCCAGAAGACTCCATTCCAGGTTCCAGGGGACTCTTGGCATCCAGAGATGGGAGAAAAGCCTTTCAGGCTTCATGATCAGGTTGATATTTAAACCTCATTCCCATGAATGTACTTCAGGTGTTAGTAAACCTAGACTGGGGTCAGCACATTCTGGCGATCCGGATTTATGCACTCTTTTTTATGACTCATAGTCTGGAAATGAAAAGGCTCTTAGGATCACAAAGTCCCTAACAGATGTTTTCAAAAGCCTCACTTTTGAGGACAGTTTTGGCCCCTTGCTGCTGTGTGTACTTTTAGGTTTAATGAAAATTGGTGCCTCCCAAGTGCTCCTCCTAAGGGGAAAAGCAGCTAGTCTCCGGTAAACTTGCAGGTTCTCTCTCAGCCAGGACACAGGAGGGGCCGGGAGGCCATGTGCAAATAGGCACACACACACACACACACATACACACCTGCTCACCCCTGCTCATCCTCTTCCAGTGGCCTGGGTTGGCCCCGGTTTTGAGCATTACTGCTGCTGTTGGTCACAGTTGGCGTTTCTTCCCCTCTGTGTGCCTTAGCATAGCTGGTGCTTATTTGAGCAGTGGGTGATTTTTCTGAAGTGACCTCCGCGGGGCAGGAGATTTATGGTGGCGTTTGCTTTCATTATGTGTCGAGGCTGCCTCATGAGCTCACTGCGGCGCTGTCAGAGGAAGAGCAGAACGCTTCCTAGAATAAGCCTCCGGTATTATCTCTGAACATATGTTCTTGATTAAATGAGAAGAGGGAAGTCTCTTCGTTTTCCCCATTTGGAGTTAAAGTGGAGGGTTTGTCTAAAAACAGATTGCAGTAAATTGTGCGTTTATTTGAACAGTATGTCAACATTATTTACTCCTGGAAAAAGAAAATCTAAAATTGATAGGTTTCTTTTAATCACCTCATCCTGAAAGTTGCTCTCAACAAACAGCAAATATTTCAGAAGCCATTTGGATAAGTCTGGAAATGTTGAGTTATTGGAAACCTGCCGAGAATAATACCTTTGAAAACGTTTCCATCGTTCTGAGTATAAGAAAACTTGATTAGGAAGCAGCTTGTCTCCGAGCAAGCTGGGTATTGCCTTCTGTGACCTGCTGGTCTCCTTGAAAACGATGGCTTACCAGAGTTTTGCATCACATTGATCACACCACCCTGAAAAACAGAACCTCACTGGGGCTAGGTGTCTCTATCGTTCAGATCAGATGGCCTTGTTTAACCCCACCATTATAATATCTTCCTCTTGGGTTCTGTCCATGAGGCTTAGGATGGTAGCAAATGTAGAACCTAAACAAAAGAAGGCTCAGTAGTTGGGTGAGTTTTAGGCAAGTCCAAAGAGCTATTCTTGCAAATCCAAGCCATAGCATATTTCCCCAGATAATGTCCTTTGACATCATTGCTTGGTCCTGGCTGCATGAAAAGATGACCTATAAAAACAGCCATTCCCAGGGCCCAGGCCCCCCTTTTATATCTATATCTATATCTATATCTATACCTCTATATATCTATCTATCTATATCTATCTATCTATCTATCTATCTAGATAGATAGATAGATATAGATAGATAGATAGATATGTAAGGGGGTTCATATACAAGCAAAGGACCTTTGTACACATATATCCTTATGCTCATGTCTTCTTCAGAACTGCTTGTGATGTTTGGTTCCTGTGTGTATGTCTGTTTACAGCAGCGGTTCTCAACATGTTGGTCCAGACCCCTTTGGGGGTCGAATGACCCTTTCACAAGGTCGCCTAAGACCATGGGAAAACACATATATAATTACATATTGTTTTTGTGATTAATCACTATGCCTTAATTATGTTCAATTTGTAACAATGAAATTGGGGGTCACCACAACATGAGGAACTGTATTAAAGGGTCACGGCATCAGGAAGGTTGAGAACCACTGGTTTACAGTATTCTGGTGGTAGTGGGACCCACACAGAGAGGTTGGGGTGGAGTCAGGGCCTACACACCATGATTTACCTTGGACCTGGAGTCCTTTGGGCACACCCCAAAGTTTGGGTAACATTTCCTGCAGCAGCGTTTTATATTGAGTTTGCTTCTTGGGATACGTAAGTTGAGTATCTCATTAAGGGTATTTCATCTGAAATGGGCTGATGTTAGTACTGTTGTATGTGCTGGTACAGTTGCTTGGTTGTGAAATATTGAAATCACTTCAGTTGGTAAATCACTGCCTAAGACCCACTGCCCAGCATGAAGTGGGGGGCCTCTAGGACCCTGACGGGTGCTGCTTCAGGCACTTGAGGCTCCTTCAAGGTCAGTCCCAGCCCTGGATGCAAGTGCAGTGGCCAGCAGCCTAAGCCTCAGAGAAACTCTGTGCCTGCTCTGACCCTCCAGGTAGCCAGTGCTGAGCTCCTGTGGCCACAGTTTGGGTTTGTGTGGAGGGCCTCAGACAAAGAGACGTGCCAGGGCAGCACTCCCACTCACGCCAACCCAAATCACTTTTAAAAAGAGGTTTTGAGCCATTTGGGAGAACAAGGCTTTTTTTCTTCCTACCCTTGCAACTCTTTTCCTCCATGTACCAGTGTGAAGTCCAGAAGCCTTCACCGTGGAGACCAGTTCAGGAAAGAAGGATGTAATTCTAGTCCCCGCTCCAACACTTAATAACTCCACGACCTTGGGCAAGGGACTTAACCCCTCTACACTGCACTTTTCTCATCTGTAGAGTATTGATGTTGGACTTGAATCCTTCCAGCTGTAACAACAAAAGATTTTTTAGTCCTTAAATTTCTGTTTACTAGCCCATTCACCCACCCTATCAATGGATATGCCATTTACCCTTCAAGAAGAAAGAAAAATATCATGTGCTAACAAATAATGTTTGAACACAAGTTAAGACTGATGCCAAGTGCTCCGAGGCAGCCTGACAGAGGGAGCTGACAGGCACAGGATGTGGCTGGCTTGCTCCAGCCCTGCTTACTCCATCAGTCAGTGCAGGTGAGTTCCTTGCTGAGCTCGGTGGTTGATGGAGCTTCATGCTAATGGGGCCATGGCCACTGATTCAAGGGCTAAGGTCATTTGTCTCATGGTTCTGCCCTAGCAGTTACCTTTAAAATGTGTGTTGTGGCTCATCAAAAGCTCCTAAAAAAGTATATAAATGGGTCAGTGCAAATCCATTATTATCAGTAGGGAAAATAATCAGAACATACAAGCAATAAAGTCATAGAATTGACATAGAGCAGCATCGTGTTAATGGAATTAGCATTGTTTTTGACATTTTGAGCATTATTAGTTATAATTTTATACATTATGTCAGTAACTTTCAACTGGTATGCTGCAAGAATTTTTAAAATATGCAATATCTGAGTAGTTGGTGGCATTGATCCCTTTTTCCTTAGGTTGTCAAATAAAATAAATGACAACAGCCAACATAACAATAGCTGTCCAGTGTGAATAAATCCAAATTATACCAATTGTTTTTGTCAGATTGGCAAAAAATATATTTTGTTGTACTGCATAATTTTAGTAATTAGTTTAGGTATGTCATGAGATGAAAAAGGTTGAAAATTGCTGCATTATGCTATTTCTTTATTATTTAAACATAGTTTTTGGTCTTTCAAATTATATATATATATATTTATATCCTGGATATAATTTGAGGGTGGGGCGAGGAGGAAAAGGCCCTGTCTCTTGTTTTAGAATAAATATCAGTCATAACTTCAGAGCTGATACGCAGAAATTCATTTTGTAGATTTTTATTATCAACCTATTCCCTACGTGGAGATTATCCTTAGTCATATAGCATTATAGTCATTAGCAATGACAGGTAGAACTAAAACACCATGATACCTACTGTTTTCTGCTGTTGGGAAGATTGCTGTTTTATGCTTGTTAAGGACAGACAATTTATAGATCTATGTGTGAGTCTGATTTTCCTAGGAAACTTGAGATCTGGTTTGGCCTGTATGTCTAAGTGCTGATGGTCTTGATAGACAAAGGGTTGTGGTGGGTTTTTGGGTTACCCTTGGCGGTTTTTAAGAATGTGAATTTTTACTCTGGATTCTCATCTAATTTCTCAATTTCACTGGCTTCCCCTTATGTCCCCATAAACAAAAAATCCTACCAGGCTTGAGCTCCAGTTTGGTTTTAGGGATTGCAGCCAGCTATTTCACAAGTGACATTGCAGACACTTAATAAAAGAATTTAAGCTGAAAAAAATGTAGTACTGCATTTTTATTAGGAAATCCTGGGATTTGTCCCTATTCAACACCCCCTTTAACTTTAAGAGCTAAAAATAAATAAGGAAAGAAAGAAAGAAGAAAGAAAGAAGGAAAGAAAGAAAAAAAGAAAAAATAAAGAAAGGAAATATCACTTCCAGATGTGTATACTGCATTCAAGATCTATAACTAATTACCCAAGTGCAGTATGAATGGGTTGATGTTCCTTCAGCAATTTCACCTCTGTCAGAATCTCATGCTGAGGATTTGTGATAACCTCTTAGGTTTGATCCTGACTTTCCTGTAAGAGCAAACTTACCAGACCCCCCCCACCCCACTCCCACCCCGCTTATATGTGCGTAAAGGAACCCGTATGACCCCTGGGTGAAATGAAAGCCTGATTCATGGAGGCTTAGCAGTGAAGGAAGAATCTTCACCTTGGGAGGGACAGCCCAGTGTTATGGTAAACACCTGTTCCCAGGACTCCTGTTCCCCTTGGGGATTTCTTATTATGCTGTTGTCACCACATCTCTGTGGACACTCCTCCTTTAATGATGCTTAGGCCCACGGCAGATCCAACTGTCTCTTAATTTTCCAAAGCACACAGTATGGCTGTGACCAAA
>NW_006290031.1:2377172-2393149 GCF_000327345.1 Myotis davidii | reverse complement strand
GGGGATTGAGCCCACAACCTGGGCATGTGCCCTGACCAGGAATTGAATTGTGAACTCCTGGTTCACAGGTTAATGCTCAACCACTGAGCCACACTGGCTGGGCCAAACTGGAACTTTTAAACAACATTTTTAGGTACCAAAAACTTTGGGATGACAACAGAGAAATTAATACTAAGGATAACATAAAAACCTGATCTGGTTTTGCAAGATTCCGCTCTGTTTCTATTTCCTTTGGGAAAAGTCTTCAATCTCTACCACCTGGTGCTGGCCTCAGGCCAAGTCCCAGAGAGAGATGACTGCGCCTTCCCACCTAGCTCAGGATCTCCTTTTCCATCCAGGGACCCTTTTTCCTGGGATGACAGATAACCGGAATGTCCATCCCTTCAGTGGATATCCAACCTCTCCCCTGCAGGGCCTTATTCCATGGGCCCGGCAACGTCAAAATGCAGTGGGACTGGCCCAGCAGCCCCAGGAGGGGGTGTGGATATAGGGCACTGTGGGAAAGTCAGGACCAAACTCAAAATGTTTTCTTATAATGATGGTTCTCACACTCATTGTGTTTGCAGCATACCTGCAGCTGTTAGAATTTTGTCAGAACACTTGAAGAACTTAAAATTAGCATGTCTACAATCATTATAAAATGATCACTTCTATGCTTAAACAGCTCACACAGCTTTCATTTTATCATTTTGTTTCTGTTGAATAGAATAGTATGTTGATCTGACTTTTTCTCCTCAGGCCTCTAAAGGCAAAGTTCTCCCTTAGTCCAGTAAATAAGTTTTTGTTCTGATTTGATGTTACCACCGCCTCATGCCCCACTCCTAGCACATTGTCCGGTTGTTCTGCATCATGTCACTTCTGCCTGTTGAGCTCTGATGGACAGCATCATACCAGCCTCCATTCCCAGATGTAGCCAAAACAAGTGTTACACATTGCTCAGAATTTGTCAGCCCACTTATGAAGTTTTCTCTGACAAACCAAAGTGCCACAGGAGCCTGACTGAAAGTCATTGTACTACATTATTAGGGTAATTTGAACAAGATCAGATTTTTTAAATTGCATATGTTGACTGATCTTGTTATATGGAGCATGCATATGATAGGTATGCGAAAAGATACCTGCATTTAAATTTCCACGTGTGTGAATTGAGGTGTATGTGCATGTTTTAAATAAGCAATATGGCGAGGAAAGCTGGCTAACAGACAGAGATCTATCGATGACTTTCTCAGTGTGGGCCCTCGGGTTTTGTGGTGTTGTGACTACCTCAAAACAAAGGGAAATGTTTTGCTATGAATTTCCTGTCCCTGGAAAACTATATGGTTGAAAAAAAATCCCTTCTTTCCTCCTGAGAACTATCCATGTGCCAAAGTAAAAAGAAGCCCTTGAAAGGATTACTCAGGCTTCCTTTCCCCACATCTTCTCCTCACCCCTAAAGTCTCATAATTTTATAAAAGAGGAAACGGAAGAGCCCTTGTCACTAAACTTCTGAGCACTTTAAAATAGCCAGATGCACTGCATGCAACTGTGTCAGATTTGGACTCATACCAGCCGGGAAAATACTCTTTTTTTCTTTTTGGAAGTAAATTGCATACATATCACAAAGAGCATTCAGAAGAGGGGTTGCCCTTTTTGCTTTGTCTGAAGTACTCGTATGTCAGTTTTACCACCCTCCGAGTCCATGCATATTTTCTGCAGCTTGACAAGCTTCACCAACTTCATTTGCCAGAATGGTTGCACCGTATGAATTGGCGGGTAAGAGTAAAAGACCACTACATCTTAGGCTCAGAAAGAACTTATTGAGATTGGTTATGAAATGCCCTGTTTTACTCATGAGGAGATTGTCACTCAGAGAGATTGACTGACTGGCTTGCTGGAGGCCCCAAGACGAGCCTGTAAGGAGCTAGGCTTCCCTTGGTGGATTCGAGGCGGTAACTGCAGCCCCTTTGGTGAAGCCCTTTGAACCCTGCCAGGTGCTCTGTAAATGTCAGGTATCCATGGAAGGCTGATGTAATCTCTGTTTTACTCATTCCTTTATCAAAGGTGCAGAATCCACCAAGAATTTGTCTGTTTCTCATGAAGGTTTCAGGGTAAAAGGGACCCCTTTCCTTTAGCCGGGCCCCACCTGCCTCGCTTCTGAAATGGCTGAGGAAATGTAAGAACCCTTCAGCTTCATTATTTAAAACATTTAAAGTTTGTGATAACATACATGTGAGCACATAATTCAGAGTAATAACTTACAAAATAACTTCAAAGCAAGCATTTGTTTTCTAAATGATAAATACTTGTAAGAGGAATTTTTGTCTAAAATCAGTTCAGATAATGAAGGATTTCATTACAGTGGCTTCATCTTCTAGGTTCTGCATCTAATTCTTATTTTACAAAGAAAAGAAAAATGTGGTGCTTATGACGCTTTACTATGCAACATTCTGAGGCCCACTGATTTGTGGTGGTTTTCATTCACATTAATCTTCATTTTTATCCTTCTTTCAAATATGTGCTGGAATTTTTTTGATACTGTAATCATACAAAAGTAACAAAATAAATGATTCGCTCCCCTAATTCTGTGACTAGCTTTCACATTTCATTGTTCTATTGAACCCTCATTTACTTTCACCCTTTCTCCCAGTGTATCCAAATGATTGAAGTTCAAAGATGCATTATTTTCTCAGAAATCCCCTAGAAATAGAGGCAATATAGCAGAGCCACTTTTGTTATGGCAAAGATCCAAGAGGAGCATCTTTTGGTTATAGTAGACATCTTTTAAAGTATGTTTCCTGTGGGTATGATTTGAGCTCTGGTATCTACATGAACCATGAGATTTGCTTTTAATTTGTTTGGTGGCCAGATTTCCTTAGTTACTTGTTCCAAGCTAATTTTCAGTGCTTAACCATGAATTGAGTGTGTGCACAATCATTTGAGACAACTATGAAGCAGGGTCAGGCCGCCTGCTGTCTGGGTGAGTGTAACCTGTTTTATTGACTGCAAGGAACTCCCTGGAGTTTATCCTTCTGCTGTCATTGCCTGCAAACATGCTCTTTGCTGTTCCTTCCCCACACAGAGCTTTCCAGCCACTTGCAGGTGTGGTACTGAGGTCCATTCAAGTTAAATCTTCTCCCTGCTCTGTATCAGGCCTAACCCACAGTTCAGTATCGCCAGGAGGGAAGGGGAATGTGGTCTTTGCTTCCACTGTTCTCCTTTGCCTCTCCTCATTGGTTGCCCCTGGTTCTCCCTTCCTTCTCTGTATGGATCGAGGGAGGAGGGATTAGGGTCCAGGTGGAAATGCCTCTTACCTATCAGTGTTGTTATGATCTTGTCTCCATACGCAGAGCGGGGTTTCTTTCAGAGCCCTTGACTCTGGGGCTGACTTACTGTGACCTTTAGCATTATGCCACAGCTGGGGTCTCCTTGCACCCTGCTTAATTCTGTTCTCAAACCTAGTCTCCAGCCCATGATCAATTACTGAACTATTTATTGTCAGGACCTGCTTTCAGAAAAATTCTGTCTTTCATGAATGCACACCCACGTGCTGCTTTGTTTTGGTTTCATTTGGCTTTGTTTTTCCATCCTAGATGCTTTTCCTTATTTGATTTGATTTGGAATTTTGTTTCATGCAGGATATACAGTAGTAGGGTCCCACAGTATATCGCATCTGCCACACTGGGGTAGCAGAAGTTGAACCTTTGAGGTTGGGAGGTTTGCAAGATCCAGGTAGGGAATAAGCTGAACATCTCTTCTCCCTGCAGGCTTGCATGCTCATATGGATGGAGAAATGGTGTCCAAGACCTCGCTATTCTGACATGGTTTCTTCTAAAAATATATTTTAAAATTTCTAGTCTTATATGTAGTCTGGATGGAGTGCTAATTGCTGGATTGTTTTTCTCCGTGTTTTATTAAGTCTTGTTTTTGGATATTCTATGAATACTTAGTACTTACTGTTTCCAGCTTTGGGATTTTCGCCAAAATTCTGAGACAATAGGAAGTGTCCCGTCTTGTTCTGTGGTGCTTAGTGTATGGTTGAGCCTTTCACCACAGTTTTTAGTCTCCTTCTGAAACTCTAGACACCACTGAAATCAGTAGATTCCAGCCCTCCTGAGGACATGAACTCTACCATTAATTGAGTTGTCTGGTGAGAACGTTGGTTGGTAAAACTGGTTAACTGTTGCTCTCTTGCAAGGTGTAAGGATTTAGAATAAAACCACCAAGGCATATTTGAGAACCTTCAATACAATTTCTAGAAAAGGAAAATCAGAACATTCTATCCTACAATGCTTTCATCTTGAGCTTGGAATTCTCTCAGATAAACTGCATGTCACAGAGACTTTATAGTAATAGCATTGGAGAGGGGTGTGCATGGGGAAAGCCCATGGGAGGTCAGGATAATGGCTGCCACAGCCAATAAGGAAAAAGTGCTAGTCTCTAAAGGTTTAGCAGAATTCCCCATCCAGAGGTTTCCCACTATATTATGGAAGCTGTAGGGAGGCATCAGCAGCTTTAAAATACGTTCAGTTATATTTTAGACCCCTGACTACCAGCCAAATATTGTTGAGCCCTAGAATTTTGAGTTTTAGTGGGTTTTCTAAATACAGAACTCTGAGGGTCGAACAGTTTGGAGTGCCTGCCATCTTATCCTAATTTTCTGAGTACTCTCTGCCCCTCCACAGCCATGTGTTATTTCTCTGCAGTCCTTTGGCCCTAACTGATTGAATTGGGTGGACAACTTGACCCTGGTTGTTGAACAAAACTTCGATTCTCAACCTGACAACCCTCTCATGCTGATACCTGTAGGATCAGGCATGCGTCTCTCAGGCAAAAAAGGATGTGTGAAAATCAGAGGATCCTAACAGTGCAACCTCCTTGGATGTGTGAGGACTAAATGGTTAGTGTATCTTGAGTCCTTAGAAGAGTGCCTGGCAGAGGAACCGCTAGTGAGGGTTTCCTGTGACCACTGCCCTACAGGATGATAATTCACAAAAAAGTGAAAATCCATTAGAGAAACGTTTAAAAGATGCTCTATATCTGTTCCATCTCATCTGTGGTGTATAAAGTTTGGGCTCCACCAGAGACAGATGCTGGCCTCCTACAGAGTCAGCCCCTGGGGTGATGTGTCAGAAGTCCTGCTTCACTCGGAGGCTAAGCTCTGAAACAGGCTGAAGTCCGTCCTGTGTACCCCATACCCAACTTGGGAGCAATTTCTGCCTTTTAGCATTCAGGGCCATTTTCAGCCCAGCGACAACAGGTTGCTCCCTGCCTTAGTCTGACTGCCTGTTTAGTTGCTATTCTTTTATCTTCTACAACTGGGCGAAGTGGCTCTCTGAATTTTTATAGCACTTTAGGAATGAAGGAGGCTATTGTTATAAGAGGAGCCTTTAAATGTATTGTTCATTCCTTTGAACAGAAATGTGTTGTTATTTTTAAATTGTAACCCTTTGGGGCAGTGCAATGAATGCATAACGAGCCTGGGTCTGTGCTTCCTGAAGTGGGAGACCCCTGTGTCAGTTGCCAGCGGTAGAGCCCGATGTTAACAAAACCCAGGTCAGGCTTCCCTCTCGCCTGTGCCAAGGCTACAGAAAGCACAGCAACTTAACTTTGAACAGCACTTGAGGATCCTTGGAGCTCTCTCCCATTTAGGTGTTCCAGCATTCCCTGAGGTTGGCAGGGTAAGTATCATTATCTTCATTTTAGAGCTGAGGAGATGGAGTTTTGAAGTGAGCTGTTACTGGCGATTTGCTTCACATAGAGGCGGAAGCAACCTGAGGCCTGCCGATTGCACCACAATCCTAATTCCTTTTCAAGTGCTCCAAGCCTGAGAGTTTTTAAAACCCAAGAAAAAATAAGGATAAATGTGTCTAGCATCAGCTTTTGGTAGGTAAGAAAGAAAAAGAAGTAGGAAAGAGGGTCTCTTCTTCCTTTCAATTTTGAGGGTAGACCATTGGATGTCAACACTGCTACTTAAAAGTGATTTGCAATTGAGAATTTTTTCCTAAGGGCAGAGAGCTCTTTTATGTGACCTTATTTTCCTTGCAATTCCAAATAGGCGGGCTAATCGTGCTCAGTTATGTCCAGTTTGGTGTTTATAGTGCCATCCTTAGATGATAGATGTTACTTCGAGAGGCTTAACTTGGTATTTCATAGTTCTGAACCCCTCTTGCAAAGACTGGGACTAGACGTGACAAAACTTCATGATGACATAAAGTTTAGAATTTGGAATGAAAGAAGTGTAACACTCAAACCCTACTAACACAGATAACATACAGAGATATCTTTAAGCCATTGATCTCAGTATTCATACTTGAAAGGGGTTTGATTTTTAAAATAATGTTACAGAGAAAAGAATTTAACCCAAAGAAAAGAGCATGATGCCCAACAAAAGAATTATTCCCTAACTCTTCCTTTTCTCTTGAATCATTACTTCCAACACAAAGACCTCCTTAGATCATTATGGCCACTGCCCACTTATAGGACCTTCAGCTACTCATCTACCATCCCCTGCTTCCTCCCCAATCCAACACAGTTCCCTGGCTGGGGCTGAGCAGCCACTTGTCTTGAAAGCCCCCTCAACTCCTCAACTACACACAAACACACACACACACACACACACACACAGCCAAGCCAATTGGCACCTAGAGGTTGTAACTCTTCCAGTCACTCCAGACTTGGATGAAACATCGTACATCAGGTTGTGGGGTCTGGCATCTCCGGTAGTTGGAGAGGTCATTTGCTATAGCTTGAATATGTGAGGGACTTAATTTTCCAGTAGGACAAACTTTGACCAAGGAGAACTAGGCAATGGGAGGTAGTCGGGAAGATAAACTCACTCTCTATTGTCCTTCCCAGTGAGTTGTAGGGCATGGTTTCTCCTTGTACCCTATCGCTAGATGTCACTCATGGCTATTGTGTGACTCACTGTGTTCCCTTGTGGCTCATCATAAAGCAGAGGCCAGTTCTGTCAAGCATCAGGCATCAGGCTTCAAGGCTTCAATGCATACCTTCCCTTCCTTCCTCTCCCTCAGCCTAGCCTACCTGAGCTTGCACTTTCCAAATAATGTGTCAGCACTTTCATCTTTGCTTCAGGCTCAGTTTTCTAGCACAGGCTGACTATTTCTTATCAGATTGTTGTAGAACATTTTCAGTGGGTTGGTGTTCTCATTTCCAGGCATACCCCTTTCCAATTTAGTCCAACACACCGCTGAGCACACACTGAAGGTGGCACCCCTTCAGTGGCCCCCTATCGTCTAAGATAGAGCCTTCATTCCATCATCTGACGCTAACAGCCCTCTAGATTTGTAGTCAAACTGCTTTTCTGATTTTTATTTTTCATGATTTTTTTCTTTTATACTTTCTGTTGTCTGGCCAAGCTGAATTACTTGAAACTTTTTTTATTACCCCATACTTTCTGACCTCCGTGCTGTTAATCATGCTGTTTTCCCAATCTCTATTGTTCACACTTACACGTCCTCTCCACATGTTTAAATTCTATCCACCAAGGGCAAGTTCAAATACCACCTCCTTCTTAGGTTAATCATCAACCGTCCCCCTCTCCCCCGCCCCCCCTGCTGCCAGCCCACAAAATTCAATAAGCTCTATTTTCTGAACCCCTAAATCCTCCTGTCTATATTTCCCCAGTACTTCCTACTTTTTAACTTATGTTGTAGTATTTTGCTGTATTTGTTCTCCCCAATTAGAGCATAAGCTCCCTGAGGGCACATCTGGCTCAGTTACTGTTGTTTCCCTGACATCTGCCTGGTAGCTTGCCTATAAGTGGTGTTTAAGAAAATTTTCATGAAATGAATAAGCAGTCTGTTCCTTATATAAAAGCCTAAGATTATGGTTAAAACTGATTAAATTAAAAATACTTCTTCTTTTAAGCCTTAGATTCCCCCCCCCTTTTTTTTCAGGGAGGTACAGAAAAAAAAGTCTCTATTTGTAAGTCCAAAGGTCAAGAGATATTAATAGTGAAAATGATGTGGCTTTCTGCCTGGGGCTATCAAACAGGACTTGCCTTAGCATTTACTGACCTTGGGCAGTTGGCTAAGACACAGTACTGAATGATCTAGTTTCTCAAGAAATGACTAATCTACAAAGCTTCTGAATAATTATTCCTTCTGAAAGTGGATAACAATTTTGATTTAAGAAATTCCAGGCTGAGGATATTTGTACAACTCTTTTACAGCATAATAAACTCTAACAGCAAAAAAATAACCACACAGAAGATGTATAAACTATTTAAGCATACTATGTATAGTCACTTTCTATTAACCCTTGTTAAGATAAGTAAATCTTCATAGGAAGAGTAGGTAAAACAAAACAAAACAAAACAAAAAACAACCCACATAGGCTAGTATTTCTCTTGTGCAAAATAATAAATTATGAAATGCAAAGGTATTTGGGAAATCAAACCATATATTTATTTGTTAATAATAATTAATGAACTTATATAGAAACTCTTATAGCAATTCAATAGCATTGGAAAAGTAAATAAATAGCACTAATGGGCATTATTATTTTCCAATATATATTAAGAGTATGATGTTTATATGGCTGACATATATATTTGGATATGTATCTATGATAATAAAAGGGTAATATGCTAATTAGACCAGGAGACCTTACAGATGTCCTTCTGGACAAAGCCATGGTGGCGGGGCTGAGGCAGAGGTGGTTAAGGGCGATCAGGCCAGGAGGGGAGGGCAGTTGGGGGCAAGCAGGCCGACAGTGGGGAGAGTTGGGGGTGAATAGGCCGGCAGGCAGAGTGGTTAGGGGTGATCAAGCAGGCAGGTAGGTGAGTGGTTAGGAGCCAGCAGTCCCGGATTGCAAGAGGGATGTCCAACTGCCGCAAGTACTTTAGTCAGACATCCACTGAAGGGTCCCAGATTGGAGAGGGTGCAGGCCAGGCTGAGGGACACACACACACACACACACACACCCGCGCATGAATTTCATGCACTGGACCACTAGTTATACATATAAATTGTATAGTATTTGAGATTAGGAAAACTTATTTTATTAAATAGAGATAAATTCTACTAAATAAATTAATATAAATGGAAAATTAAGAACTTCCTTATGTAAAAAGGTATATTTATGTGGTTACCCATAGATTTTGTTGTTAGAAACAGACTTTATTTAATCAGTAGAATCAGGAAGATCTGACTTGGTTGGCAAGACACTGCCAAAAGTGGTCGATCAAGAGAAAGAGATTGTCACGTTTTTCATTCTTAAAGTCAGAAGAGAGAGGAAAGAAATGGGTTCAGTTGGTATAGTAACAGAGATCACACAGAAATGCTTGGGTGATGATCAAAGAGGATGCACCAAACCTGTGAGCTCAGGGATTCCTTGGGCAGATCTCCGGCTGTGGTTTCTGCCATTGGCACCATCATAGCCAACATCAGAAAAGGAGGTGTGTGTGGATCCATGTGGCCTTGCTGGTCTTGCTTATAAGTATCATTTGCTGGCATGGCATTCTTTTCAGGGCTTTTGTGGGTTGATTCCCGTGTGGGTTGCTGTGATAGCCTGCTGCCCCAGTGGTCCTCCTTGCTCTTGATTTCTGCTAAAAATGGATGTGTCCTCCCAAAGGAGTCAGCAACCACCTGAACCAAGTGATGATAGCCTGGAAGCAAGTCTCCCTATAAAAAAGAGGATATACTTTTTGTTGGCTTGGCTTATTTTGTGTTTTATAGCTTCCTCTTAAAATGGTCTAAACTCTTTTAAAGAAGCTACTCTATTCCTTATAGGTATGTATTATGTTATTTTCCCTACCATTGTCACTTCCTCTCCCACACACCCCCTCCACCTTCTGAAATTCAGAGACAATGGTATTTGAAATGGTTTCAGTGCATCCTTGAAATGCTTTCTTCTGCCTCTCCTGATGGTGACTCTCTAGGTTCTCTTCAGTGTATACCATACAGCCACTTCATTTACTAAATTAACTATGTTCTATATGACGTGTTAACAAAGAAAACCTGCTAGGTGCAGAATAAGTGAAAAATAAATAATGACAATCTATTCATACTAATAAACAAACAAAAACTAGGACCTTCAGTTTGACTTTTTGTGACTCTTCTACAATCCCAAAATATTCTTTATGTATTAAATAGAAACCATGCAAAGCTCAAGATTGGATTAAAGACCAAGGACTCTAAGAAGTAAATCCAAATAAAGATTATAAGCCATTGTTGAAAAAACAAAGGAATTGTTGAGCAGCTACAGATAGATAATTTTGGTGAATTTTCAGGGATTCTAACTTTTGGATGTATTTGTATTATTGATAACAGACTCTTTACAGCAGAAAAACCCAGATCAAAAAGTACAATCCACTCCCAAAATCTTCAATGTAATAACTTTTCTTCATTCCCAGAGGAGTGAGATTGGCTGAGCCTCCCCACTTGACCAATTTAAAACTGGTAGCTGTGTTATTGAAAAAGTGCTTTCTAAGAATGCTTCATGAAGTGGCTCTTCTAGTCTGTCTATGTTTCTATTATGTATCCACTTAGTTGGGGACTCAAGTAGTTGGTGAATGTCTAAATCAACATGTTCCACACAGTCTGGTCCCCTAGAGACCAGTGTGAATTAAATATTAAGCAATGGTAATAATGTTAATCTCAAATAGTACCTGAAGTTTAATGTTCTTACTATGCTCTAGGGTGCTTGACTCCAAATACATGCCCAATAATAGTTGCATGGGCAGCCCCATTCCTATCCACTCTTTTAATACCTGTGGTGCCTTCCAATTGTTTAGCTTTTGGTGAAACACTTTTATTGAAATAATCTCATAATAACTTTGTGTGATATATATTGTTATGATTACTTTTTCACAAGTAATATCTGAGATATTAGGTGATTCACCTCAGTCTTACAGCTAAATAAGTGTTGGAGCTGAGATTCCAACTGTAACATATGACTCCAAGTTCAGCACTTGCTACATCCACAGTTGCCTCATATGTAATTACTTTTAAGATGCAGTCTTAAAAGAACACTTTAAGAAAATTTTTATACATATATCTGTCATTACAATTAAGAGGGACTTAAGTAACTAAGACAAGTCTACAGCCTGGTGTAGAATGCCCTAACATTTAAAATATTGCACTCAACCTTATTAGAAACAAAACTAAGACAACAGAGGAGTGGGAGTATAATTAGAGAAAAAGCCACATAGTAGATTTTTACTGCTCAGTTTTATTAATTTAAAAAAAAACACCAAAAAACTAGCCCAGCCAGTGTTGCTCAGTAGTTGAGCATTGACCCATGAACCAGGAGGTCAAGGTTCGATTCCTAGTCAGGGCACAGGCTCAGATTGTGGACTTGATCCCCAGTAGGGGGCGTGCAGGAGGCAGCCAATTAATGGTTGTCTCATCATTGAAGTTTCTATCTCTCTTCCCCTCTCCCGTCCTCTCTGAAACCAATTATATATATATATTTAAAGTTAAAGTCATGTAAAGCTGATACCATGGTTTCAATGCAGTTTAAGAGGTCTTGGGAATATTGGCCCATTTTTACCAGCAGGGGGCAGTAGAAACTCCTCATTGGTTTTTATGCATTGCAGTTTTCAGGGCTGCACACTGGGCTCCTACTCCTCCCCCCACCCCCTAGTTGAGGAGTCTAAGGATAGTGGAATGGAGGACACTGGCTTAATTTAATTCTTAAAAGTACTCCTGAAGGTCTGGAGTACTAAAGCTCTCTAACAATGCATCACATTTCTCTACACATTTCAGATAAATTACAGTAACTGGGTAGAAGAAGTCTGAGAGTGTATAATTAACTTTTATTATTCAAGATCAGAATAAGCTGCTTATATACTTTTTGTTATTAGGAGTTCACTTTGTACTGTCTCTACACAAGGGATGCCAGGGTCTACCAGGGACATAGATGGGAATAGCCTGCTTATTTTCTAGAGAGAATCCTTTTCCTTCCACCCACAAAAAGGTGGCACAATGAAAGTCACAAATTCATATCAGCCTGGGCAGTTAAGTTATGAGTTGGTTACATCAAAGCTAGCAGAAATGGCTGATCCTCCGATTGTTATGAATAGTGGGAAAGCATGAGGAAGGTAAGGAACAGAGATAGACCCAAAATAGAATCAATGTGCAGCCTCGGGAGTGGCCACCAGAGAATCTTGACCCTTCCTCCCGTCTTCAGCCCCTTAACCTTCACTTCACATCCCTCCCCAGACATAATCAGGTAGGATGTAAAAACAAGTCTATCAGGAGCACTGTTTTAAGCTCCTTAGAGAATTTCAAGGAGAAAAAGACTAATATCCCAGAGCCCTTGGTTCCCAGGCTATGAACCAAAACCTAATTCATAGTGTGGTCTCAGCTCCTGTTACAGAAGCACTTTAAATTGGAGCATGGAAGTGCCTGAAGGTCCCCTTTCCCCATTCTTTCAGGGCAACGCTCATCTGTCCCAGACCAGACCTGTCACGCTTACCTTTTAGGAAACTTACCTAAAAGCATGAGAAAAATAGAAAATAGTACTTCCTCACCACAAAGGTTACAGGTCCTCTCACGTGAATCCTGATGAGAGGAGATTGTACGGCTTTGGACTTATGGATCCATAAAAGGCCAGGATTATTGCAGTATAGAGGTTTAAAAGTACATCTTAAAGAACAGCAAATGAATCTGGCCTGGGGGGTAATTTTAATGTTTGAGTGGCCATTACCAGCATGTATTAGGCATAATCTGAAACAAAAAAACTTTCTTCTTTAATATGCCACATTTGACATTTAATGTTATTCTGTCTCTGGGAACAGGATTCTGTGTTTTACAGATCCCCCTGCAAAGTCCATGCCCCTAAGCTACCCCCAGCGTGACACTAGCACTCTGCTGTCTGGATGTGTTAGCATCACAGGACGAATGCCCTAGCATCCAAACCATTACAGGGAGAGAAGATCTCAGAAATCAGCTAGCCACGGCAGGGGAGGCAACTGAAGCCAGTAGCTTGTTTTCTTTCAACACAGACGAGGGCATTTCCTTTGTCCTCAATTGACCAAAAAATGCCTCTAAACACTGCAGCAGGTGCAGTTTGCAAATGGCTAGTGTGCTGATGGCAGTTATCAATTCCAGTCTTGTTTCCCAAGTTGAAGAAGCCGTGTGTGCAGTTGCCATCCTAAAGACGTGTCTCCTGCAGAGGTGTTGATAGGAAAGAGGAGAAAGGAGCATCCTGTGACCTGTTTTTACTAGGAAGCTTCAGATCACTTCCCTTAGTCTCTGCACCCCTTTGAGAGGTTTTGATCCAATCTAATGGGGCGAGAAAAAATTGTCAACATTACAAAAACAAAAGCACCCCCCCAAAAAAAATCACACAAAACAAAACACCAAAAAACTTTCATGCCCCTCCCCCCCATAAAAAATGAAATTTTACTTCTGGATGACAAAATCTTTGTGTGGGCATGGATGGCTTGGTATACATATGACTGATCCTTTCATAGCTGTTGAATGTCAGTAGACCACACATCCAAAGTCTAGAGGTAGCTTTTAAAATATGAGCCAAAGGAGTTGAGAGAGAGCCGAATGTCTTTAAGGAATTATGTGAATGTTGTCGAATCTTTCCAATAATGGTGTAACTTCTGCAACAGAGCAACAGTCTTCATGGGCTGAATTTACACATAGCTGAACTGAGTTCATGGAGATGGGGGCCCTTTGTTGGCCATTTATCTGTTATTAGTGTTCTACACATGCTGTCTATGCTTTTTCTCCCATCCCTGGATACTCAGCAGAGATGCTTTAAGAGTATCTGTGACTTTGTCTCCTGGATGGCCTCACCTAGGAGAACAGTAGTAGTACAGTGACAGGAGGTTCACCGAGCCCTTGAATAAAGGTGCTATGCACATAGAGGTACATGTTGGTAGACACTTCCCTTGATGACAGGAGAAAAGAAAGCTGAAATCCCAAAGGGCTTTCTGACATTTGCCACCCACACAAATTGATGAGTTAGTTATTAAGGGTCTTTCTGTTTAATTAGAAATCAAACCAAAGACCCTGGTGTCATAATTTATTCTCTTGCAAAATGATGTGACCCAGAGGTTCCACAGAGGAGTTGGAGGTTGGTAAAGGACTCTTAAGATCAAAACTTCAAAGACATAGGAGGGACAGAGGGAAGGAAGATATATCATTAATGAACAGGATGAGGCAAGTGGGCAAACATTCACCTATGATGTCACCTGCTTCTATATGATGACATATTACAGAGCCAGCTTCAGAACACTGAGTATCATAGGATCCCATTTTTCATGACTTCAGCAACCGGAGATACTAAATTAATGTTATTTTTAATAGTTAAATTAAACAAAAGCCAAATTCTGTCCTTTGCAAGCCACAGATGGGTGAAGCACATGGGAATGACGTGCCATGCTTTCTTCAGCCGTGCCCTGTCAGTGGCACTGCCCCAATCAACCCTGTTCATGGAATCTCACACACTGAACTTTATTTCTTTTTTTGTTAGAAATATTTCAACCATACAGAAAAAACATGATACTTCAAAAACATGTAAGTACCCAACATTATTTTTTAAAATAATTATTAACATTTTGCTGTGGCGAGCCAGCACGGCCATGGCACACTCAGCCCCAGGGCGCCTTATGTGCTGCGCCAGCTCAGCCAGGTTCAGTGACCCTGAGAGGGGGCGGTGAAAGATAGAGAAAAGACAGACAAGAGAAGAAAGCTGGGTCTTGGTGGGACGCTGCCCTCTCTGATGGAGAGAAACAGTGCCACGGACTACAAGCCGTGTCTTTATTTTATAGACAGATTCCACGAGGCAAAGTAAGGGCGTGGTCAAGATGTTTACAACATTCTACTGGGTTTCGACCCTACTCAGTTACATGTACCTGAACTCTATCAAGCCCACATCACTCAGACACGTGCGGCCACGTGTTCGGACCATAGGTTCAAGCTTACAACTATAGCTGTTGCCTATAATAGTGCTGGGAGGGCTCTGCCCTCCAAGCTGGGACTTGCACGTGGCCGTGTGAGAGGACTGTGCCCTCTCATTTGGCTGAGGCTTGAACCTGTCCAAACACTGTAGCCACTCTCCATATTTTGCCATATTTATCTCAGATTTTTTAAAATAAGGCTAGGATCATGAAGACATCTTTAGTTCATTTTATTTCTTTCCCTCCCTAACACTATCTTAAATCAGCTAGATATTATTCTCATCCACATTTTGCTATGTTTATATAGTTCTGTGTAATTTTCAAATTTACATAATTAGGCTCATACTCAAGATAACCTTCTGCAGTTTGCTTTTTTAACTCTTTTGACACACATAGAACCAATTCTTTAATTTTGACAGATTGAATCTACTTATCTGATATTTACTTATTAATATTATTTCTAGTTATTCACTATTGGAAGCCATGCTTCATTAATCCTCCTTATACATATCTGTTTGATGCTCTAGTTGGTGTATATACCAGCAGTGAAGTTGGTGGGTCAGATACTGTGCTTATTCACATGGTATTGCCAAATTTTTGCCAATTTGCACTCCTATAATGTACTAGTGTAAGAATTCCCATTTTTCCATATTTTTATCAGTGCTTTTAAAACCTTTGCCTACCTTGTGATATGAAACAATATCTCATCATAGTTTTATTTGTAAGGTTTCTAGTGAATTACATGCATTTTTAATCATTTATTGGCCATTTGGCTTTTCTCATCTGTGAATTCAGATCCTTTGTCCATCTTTTTCCTCTTGGGTTGGTTGTCTTTTTTCTTATTGATTTGGGAGAACTCTTTGTATTAGCTAAAATCATATGAGATTGCCATTTTTGTAGGTCAAAAAGTATTGAATATTGGCCATTTCATATAGATAAAACATATTTCTGGATATTACTCTTTTGATGATTATATGAGTGGCAAATATCTTCTGCCAGTTTATTATTTTTCTTTTAAATGTGTTTAGGACATCCTTTGCCATATAGGAATAAATATTAATATAGCTGGTTTGTCAGAATTTTCCTTTATGATTCATGTTTTTTTCTGTGTCTTGTT
>NW_006290031.1:2367918-2377123 GCF_000327345.1 Myotis davidii | reverse complement strand
TACGTCAATGGCATGAAGAGATTTCCAAAAAGTGGGCTTTCTGAGTTAAAGAATATGTGAGTGTATGCTTAAATTTCCAACATCAACTGTACGAAAGTATTCCTTTAAAAAAAACACTAATGAGTAAGAAGGAATATATTATTATTTTAATTTACATTTTTCTGACAACTAGTGACATGAAGTGCCTTTTAATGTGTTTAATCACCATTTGGATTTGCTCATCTGTGAGGTTTTCTTTTTCATCTGTGAGTTTTTTTTTTATATGAAATGCTGAAAGGTATCCTCTAAGAAGAGGAAGAAGAAGAGAAAGGCAGAGATACAAACTATGAACAACAAATATGCATCCACCAACAAGTGAATAAATAACCTGATGAACAGAAAAAAAAAAAAGAACTGTATGCTATATACACCAGGTTCTGTGTCCATGTAATCTTGCTAGGTTCTCCAGCCAGGTTCTCCAGGTTCTCCAGCCAGGTTCTGTAACCATGTTCCCTCGCTAGGTTCTCCAGCCAGGTTCTGTCCAGGTTCTCCAGCCAGGTTCAGTCACCAGGTTCTAGTCAGGTTCTCTTGCCATGTTCCATCCAGGTTCTGTAGCCAGGTTCTGTCTCTAGGTTCTGTCTAGGTTCTTCAGCCAATTTCTGTAGCCAGGTTCTGTCCAGGATCTTTTGCCATGTTCTCTTGCTAGGTTCTTCAGCCAGGTTCTGTAGCCAGCATCTCCAGCCAAGTTCTGTCTAGGTTCTCTTGCCATGTTCTCTCACTAGGTTCTGTGTCTAGGTTCTGTCTCATCTGTGAGTTTTTTATTCGTATTATGTACTCTTATGTCTGTTGTATCATTTATATTTTCCTTATTAATTTATAGGAATTATTTGTATTTTACTGATATTAACCCTTATCAGATATACCCATGCCGATTTTTCCATAATTTAGTATTTTAAAACTTTATTATATGTCTTTCTATACCAAAATTTTTATATTTTTATATATCAAATAAACCCATCTTCTATCACTCCTAAATTTCTTATTTTGATATAAACTATATATAGGTCTGTGATCCCTAGCTTATACATATAGTCTTCTAAAATTTCTTCTGACACTTTTTTTACTTCTGAGTACTTAATCTCCCTTGACTAAATTTTTATATTTAGTGTGAAGTATGTGTGTAAATAGAAAGAAATAATTTTTGCATGATTGGGTATCCTGATATGTAAATCATACCATATCATATGACATATATGTTACATGCTTGTTTTGTTCCACAATTAATAGGTAAAAGAGTCATTACATGCCTTTATTTTTCTTAATTTGTTTTAATGAGACTCAGCCTCCTCCATCACGATTGTAAGGAAATCTAATCTCATTCATTTTTCAGGGAGTTCCTTTCACCCATTAGGAATCATAAAAGAACTCTAGGGCCTAGTGGTCAGAGATAAATGGGGAGCAAGTCCCTGGCTATCAGGCAATTGGGTTTATCTCTTAGCACTTGGTATTCCTGCCCGTGTAATGTGTTTGTGGATAGGCAGCTCATCCATGCCCACGCTCTGACACTGGTGTCTTTACTGAGACTTCCGCTTGGGATGCTGAGCTCCTGGCCTCCTAGATATATACACCCATTGCTTCAGGAGCTCCTGCTAGCTCCTAGGCTTTAGGAACAGACAACATCCCCATCCTGCAGTCTACTGGAAGCCAGCTGTCCCTCCTCCCTCTCCCAAAGGTCGGATCCCTCTATTTTCTTACTCTTCAAGTAGGGAGCCTTGATCCCAGGTTAATTTCTCATCGTGGGGCTTGAAAAACAAGCAAAGTTAATAGTGGGGTAGTGATTGGTGAGGGTGCAATAGGGTGGTGGTGAAGAGAGCCTAAGCTTTCTGAACAAAGGTCTTGGCTAGTCATTCTCTGGGAAGAAATTTCACTCTTTAGATACTCAGGAGCTCTTCTCCCATCCACCAGGAGTGAACAGCATTCTTCTTCTAAAATAGCAAAAGCTTAATAATGTGCTTGAGTTTTCCTATCCAGTTGCATTAAATTGTCAACAATTCATATATTATAGCAAATCATATATATATATATATATGCATATATTTATACATTATATGTAAAATATATTTTACCTGTTACAACAGATATTTATTATGGCTAACTATGGAATTATGAAAACTTCTATTTCTATCTTTTGAATTACAATTTTTATATGTACAGTTAGGAAAATAAATATATTTAGAAAAATGTCACAAAATGTTAGAAAGGATGTTGACTGCAAATGAAAACCTTCTAAACAAAACTTGCAAAAACTTTCCAAATATTTATTTTCAGAAACACCCTTTTCGGATACTTGGGGGAAGTGAGCTATGATGACTGGACAGTGACAAGGGAGAGATATTGTATACATTTTCTAAAAGCTTTTGGGTATAAATGAAGAGATCCCTAGATTAGCAGCCAGGCTCTGTGGGTTTTTGTCATGGCTTTGCCACCAAATAGCTGTGTAATTTTGAAAGGTCTTAAACTTTCCTGATTCTTTCCTAAAACTAAACCATCTCCATAGTCTCTTTCAGCTCTAGAATTTTATCAGAACTATGATTGATAGATTTGGGGCTGGCAGCTCTGACTCTAGTTACAAGTATTATACTGTCACCAGCCATAAAACATCCACACTAACTTTCTTTCTTGGAAGGGTAGATGCGTCTGCCTGCCATTCCCTCGAGCCCTCTTGATTTGCAATGGCCAGTGAACCGATGCTTTCAAGAGCTTTTGCCTGGAAAGTGCCCCACTGACTGGAGAGCTGGGATTATGTTCCCAGTATCATCAGGTTAAACAGACTGCCACCGACCCAGCAGCTGGGCTGGCTCCTTCTGGGCAGCTCGCCAGCATGTGACCACAGAGACACGTTCACAGGGCCCTGGGATCTCCACAAACATGCTTGTCTCTGCTCACTTTCTCTCCTCAGGCCCTCAAGGCCCCAGAAACTCTGCCACTTGTGTCCTGGTTGCTGGGAAGTGCGGCCTCTGCTCCGTGGGGATGGCCCTGAGACACGGCTCTCCAAAGCTAATTGCATTTCCGTAATAGACTTGTTCTCAGCTTCTACCTTTTAATCGTCTCACTGAGCTCGGCCCTGGGCAGCACGCACCGTGTTAGTTTCCAATCCTGCCTAACTGAGTGGTTCTTCTCAACATGGTGGAGGAGAGGTATGTTTTCACCTTCCCAACAACAAGCCCAGCAAATCCTTGCTGTTTACCTTTATAGCCGGGGTTTCTTTAAAATGGCATTTTGGAAAACCAGACTGAGGGTAGCAAAAGGTAATGCTGTTTCTCCAAAAGAGAGAATCAATTAGTCTTCATTTCTTAAAGATGAACTGCAGTTATGCTGGGTGGTTTAGACTAGAAACCATGGGATCTTGGGGTTGTATAGAGTCTCAAGGTCGCATTAGTTGACTAGATTTCCTTATACTCTATTGGTTCATATTAAGATTTGTATATAACCTCCCCAGGTCCCGCTGAGCTATTCAGCTTATAAGTATAATCTTTTAATTTATTAATCAACAGTCAACAATATTTTCTGGCCAGCTGTGCCCTATTTAATAGTGAATGACAAGATAGAACGTAGTATGATTCTGAGTAACTTTACAGCTAAAAATGCCTAGAACTTAAATAATGAAAGAGTCAATCTTATTTAAACCCAGAAAGGTGTTAAGCATTGAGTTACAGAACAAAACATCTCATTTCTCTGGTGCATTTGGTACATTTTGATGGCTGTGAGTGTTAGTGGATGCACACTGTGTAAGTTGCACATCCAATAAATTGTCATGTTCTTGAAACCGACTGTCCCAAGAGCCATGGGGATAGGGGAACCAAGGGTGTAGGGAGATGAGCTCCTGCATACATTGAAGTTATGAAAACTCGGTATGTGGTTCTCTCAATACATAGAACCATTTTAATTGTGCTGGTGCCTGCCATTTCAGATACTGGAGGTATATCTTTGAGAGTGTGTCCTGGAGATATGTGTAGCAGACTTACAATGTATAGACTATTCATGTGAGTAGAAATGTAGCTTTGTTTGTTGATAACTGAGCATAATTTAGCTCTCAAGCCCCATTTCCAGTAGGCAGTTCTTCCTCTGAGCAGAAGGGTGGAAGGATGATGAGGGGGAAAATCCTGCCTTGCCCAGATATGGATGCACAGACTAAGTATTAAAACAAAGTGTGAGGTGGGAGGATGGTGAAGCTGCTTTGAGACCCATCCCCACAGGCACTTGGAACAATGCATGCCTTTGACTTAGTGACTGGAGCTGTGTTGCCATTAGAAGCGAATGTAACTCATCAGTTACTATTTCAAAATAGTCAACACATTTGGTCTGCTGTTCTCTCACTCTGTCCCAGTTTATCAGATGCTGCGTGCAATTCTAGTGTTTTAAAGATACAGTTAAAAAAAAAAGATACAGTTTTATCAATACTATTGCCCCTGAATGCAAGTCAGCCATTTAATTTGGTGCATAGCCAAAGCCAGAGGAAACATTGGCTGAGTTAGATTTATTCAGACATGGTGTGTATTGGTTTCCATCATGGTCCCATCCTGAGGGAATTTCAGAGCTACTTTTGCTTATTCACAATTTTCACCTTATATTCTGATTTTATAAATGTTTTAGAACATCTTGAAGATGTAACTCCACCGAACGTTTCCCTGCTCTGTAATTAATGACTAACCTGATTGCTGAAATAGGGTGCGGTGCCTAAAAGAGAGCTAACAACAGCAGAATGCTCATAGTGTTGCCAGAGGCAGAATTTCTCTGCAGGAGTTAGAGAAACCCATTTATGAAACCAGGAAAAGTGTGGCCTATACTTTCACCTGGCTTGCCCTCCTTTGAATCCCTAGCAGGTAGTGTTGTACCTAACGCATATTGGGTACTCAATATATTTATTGAAGAAAATGTGTAAGTGAATTAAAAAACCTCTAAACAGTTTTATATCAATGGGACGTAGAATGCGCGCTGGTTACTAAAGTGAAATGATTCGGTTTAAGTGAAGTTACTGGGCTTCTAAGGGAGCTACTCATTGGAGAGTCTGAGTATCAGAGATACTGACTTTTAGGCTGATCTGATAATAATAATAATAATAATAATAATAATAATTTTTAAATAACATATCTTACATATACCATAGATTAGACTGCCTCCTTCGAGTTTGCAAGCCAAGCAAACTCCCAAGATGCCTGGCCTTTTGATTTTGGAAGAAGGAATTACATATACTTCATACAGAATATTCTGTGTTGTCCTTTAGAATTTCAGCCAAGTCAACCCACAGAATAAGACACAACTCTTAGAAAAGGCCTCTGAGTGCCCCAAATAGCTCAAGATGTGAAGGGCCCTCCTTAAACTCTCAAAGTCATATTCATCCTTATATGCCATGTATTTTTTAAAGGCTTATTTACATGGTTGCTTGACCCACAGACATTTGAGGCAGCAAACCTTAGAGGGTGGGAAGGATGCCGAGGTGTGCACACTGGCCACAGGGATGTGACCACTGGAGGAAGAGGCAGTAAATCTAAGGCCCAGACGTGGAACTACAGCCCTGCTGGCAGTGGCATTTCCCCAGCCCAGCTTCCTCTCCTTCAGGCACCCTTCCTCTTTCCTGTGTGCTCTGGTGGCCCCCAACCCAATACACCACAGAGGTGATGATCAGCCCCCTTGAAACAGGGCAAGCATGAGCTGGCGCTGGGAGCACTACCAGCACAGAGGGGGGCCGATAAGGGGCTGCAGGTGGCCTTTTCTCTACCGCACGGAGACATACACATTCGGAGGTTCTTTATGCTGAGCAGTGAGGACAGCTAGAAGAGAAGGTGTTCTGATGCCACTAGGGGTGCCCCGAGGCCCTGGTCCCTGTTCCACCAGCTGAAATGAAGACGTAGCGCTTGACATTTACACCTCATAACCTGTGTTGGTCCGCACCAGGCCCAGCACCTCTGGCATCAGATCCCTTGGTCACCTCGATGAGGAAGGTCATGAAGAAGGTGTGACCGCAGATTTGACCCAAGGCTGGGCCTGAGCGATTGGAGGCCCCTACCTCCTCCCTGTGCTTGGAATGTGCACTTTGGTGGCCTTCCCTACATAGAAACTGCCCAAGGACACAGCTTTGAGGTAGGAATGTGGTGAGGAGGCTATCTGGACTGGCTACGTGACCAGCCCCAGATAAGCGGCAGATAAGGCCCTTCTATAAACTTTTAAGGCTTGGCAGGCGGGTGTGGAAACTACTTGTTTTGCTGCTGCCCAAGACAAGCCTTGCACGTAAGTTCTCTTGCTCATGGAACCTGCCGCCTACCAGACTGGAGTGGTCTGTTTTTCCTTCCGTTTCTCCCTGCCTTCCAAGTATGGGGGAAGCAGATTCAGTTTATCCCTGTGATCCAAAAAACGGGCCCTCACCCACCGTGCCTGCCAGTGCCCACTTCTCCCCATCAGCACCTGCCTCTCTGGCCACAGTCTACTCTCTCTACCAAGGCCACAAAATGTTCCCACAATGCTTTCGGTTCACATTCATTTATCACCCCTTCTGACTTCTCTTGCAGTTTTTGCCTTTACCTCATAATTAGCAACGTGTCACATGACACCTCCTTCTTGTGTTCCTCCTTAACCCCTTCTTTATTTTTCTTTATAACAACACCCCTGATGTGTGTGTGTGTGTGTGTGTGTGTGTGTAAGTATGTATATGGACATACTTTGGGGTTTGTGTGTTTATTGTCTATTTGCTCACAGGGCAGGGACTTGTCCCAGAACCTGGAATAGTATCTGGCAAATGGTGGATGCCCTGTATTTGTGAACCAATTCTGTGCTGTGCTGCTCTCTGATCACCAAGAGAACACATCTCAGAATCCGATAGCGTGTGCCTTGGTTGGTGTTGCCTCTGTGGAGACTTCATAACAGTCAGTTGGCACTGCTTTGATAGCAGGGATTCACTTAGCCTATGTCTTGTCCTGACTCTATCCCTCTGCTCACTGTGAAGTTGAAAGCTGGCATTGGTTCTTGCTCATGTGTTCATCCTAGCTGCTCCTCAAATATGCAGTTCCCTCTTACATTGGACCCTGTAAAGAGTTTGCTGAGTTTCCTGGGTGTCCCGGGTGTACGAATGCCTTTATATATGCTGTGGAAAGAGCTTTGTCTTGTAATTCTTCTTAGTCCCTGAGAGCGCTATGCACATGGAGCTGTGCAGAGAAAGGTCATAACTTGCTGGAATGATCTAAACGTTGCACACTGACGCATCACCCACACTGCGAGGCTCAGTGCAGGGGAATGACTTCAGATACACAGAAGAACAACAAAAAATGTGACTGGTTTTTCCTCCTCTGCAGAATGAGGCCTGAGATGTCCTGGGGACTGTCTACCTCAGCCACTTTGGACTAAACCACCAGACCGCACTGGCATCCCAGCTTCATTCCTCTCACACACACCATAATGCTAATAACCACCCAATGCTCTTGAACACTCATGATAATGCCAGGAACTGATTTAGTGCTTTGCATACATTGTCGAAATTAATCCTTACTTGAGGCGTGGACTATTATTATCTTCCTTTTACATAAGTGGAAATTCAGGCACAGAGAGATTAAGCAATTTGCCCAAGGTCACACAGTGAGTAATTGGTGGGGCTTGGGTTTGAACCCAGGCTGACTGCTTCAGAGCCGGCACTCTTAATCTCTGCTCTGCCACCACCCTGTTATCTGGTTAATGCATCCAGTGACAGAGGCCCTTGAGACCCGGCTAGCTTGCTGTTTAATGTCTAATCCATAAAGGTGATAGTATGTAATGTGATTAAAAGTTGTGTGTGTTTTGTTTTAAATCACAGGCTGTGACTGAGTGCCTCTTTAGCTGCAGTGAGCAGGGATACAGGTTATAATGCACCACCTGCATCCCACACTCTCCTGGTCCAAAATTCCTCGGCAAGCCCAGGCCTACCGATGTTTGAAATCTGCTTCTCAGTTCTGCGTTTGTGATTTTGTAATGACTTCCACACACATTAGCATCCTATTAATGGGCTGCTTTATGGGAACGGTTGCCTTATAAAGTGAGGGGATTTTCTTTTCTTTCTTTTCGTTTCCATTAGAAGAGAAAGGTCTACAGAATGAAAATGCTCAATCTAATGAGTGTAACCTGGGAAGTAATTTCATGGGCCGTAATACTTTGATGGCAATAATTCTTGGATGTCAAAGGATAAGGGCACACTTTTCCGCTTCTAATTTTATTCTTAGAAAATGGTGGTATTGAGCTATCCATAGAGGGCCCCTGCAGATTAATTCCAGTTTTTCTCTTGTGGAGGAGATTTAAGGGAAGTCTTAATCTGCTTTATGTTTAACTCTTATCTCCAGGCTCTGCATTAAAAATAGAAGCTGGACTCTGGTCTCACCTCCGCAGGCCCTGAGAGGGCTGCAGTTCCTCGGGGAAGGCGGGCTGAGAGTGGCCGGGTCTCCTTCGGGTTTAGCAGCCCTTGCTGACTTCCCCAATAGCTGGTTCTTTCTAATTTTCCACCAGAGATCCACATACTCACTTGTCTAAATTGAGTGCTCTTTGTTCTGTGATTCTTGAATGGCAGTTAGCATTCTCCTTGGGTGGTGCTCACTTGTCATGATACTCCATTCTGTATCCTTTCTGAATCTGCGGCCTTGGACACTTTCTGCATCCTCTAGTTGTTTTCTCCTAAATCCATGCTTCAGGTGGGAAGAGGAGCAAGGAACACTTACTAGTATACTTTATTTATTTATTTTAGTCAAGTGCAATTTAATTTTCTTTCTCTTCATTTGATAAAAATTGCTCTGGGGTGCTTTTGTCATTTCTCTCTCTTACTCTTCTCCCTTCCGTTTTCTTTTTTTTATTATTTAAATTAAATCTTTATTCAGATTATTACATTTGTTCCTCTTTTTTCCCCTCATAACTCCCCTCCTCCCAGTTCCCACCCCACCCTCCGCCCTCACTCCCCACCCACTGTCCTCATCCATAGATGTACGATTTTTGTCCCGTCTCTTCCCGCATCTCCCACACCCCTTTCCCCCGCAAGAATAGTCCATTCCCTTTCTATGTCCCTGATTCTATTATAATCACCAGTTCATTCTGTTCATCAGATTATTTATTCACTTGATTCTTAGATTCACTTGTTGATAGATGCATATTTGTTGCTCATAATTAGTGTCTTTACCTTTTTCTTCTTCTTCCTCTTCTTAAAGGATACCTTTCAGCT
>NW_006290031.1:2353154-2366430 GCF_000327345.1 Myotis davidii | reverse complement strand
ATTCCCAGCAACCGCTGCAACCCTCGGAGAGAAAGCTGCCTTTGAGTTCCGACCGAAGCCAGACAGTCCCGCTTCTCCCGTTTGAGTCTGGGTCCCTAGAGACTCACCTGGCTCTGGAGCTCAGAGTCTGAAGCTCCCTCCCGATTGAAAACAACAACCGCGCCCTCCGCTGCTAGCCCACTCCGCGCACTCCGCACCTGTGTATTTCACTTCAGCGCTGCGCCTCCTCTGAGTCTGGGTATGATATTCTCTTTCCTCCTAGTTGTAGAATTTCCACTCAGCCAGCCTCCCTGTGGTTCTGGATGATGTCTGTTCCGTCTTTTAGGTGTAATTTGAATTGGTTGTTCAAGGCAGCAATCTCTGGCGTTAACCTATGCCGCCATCTTGGTTTCTCTCTCTGGTTAAGTTTTTCTCCCTTCCGTATTCTAATGCCATACCTTTTCCCACTCCTCTTTTCCCTTCCCCTTGTCTCTGGTCCTTTTTCAAACCATGCCTGAGATGCAGGAAGAGCAGGAAGAGGTCAGGAGGTTGGGAGGAGCAGGAGTGAGGGCAGCCCCTCCTCACCTACGGGCTCCTTTTTGCACCTGGAGCATCAGAAATACAACTGAGGGCCATTAATCCAAGAACCAACCGTTTAGTCAGTCTGGCTGGAAAGGGCAAGCAACCTCCATGGAAACCTCTCAGCTCTGAGTTGGTGGTGTTTCCATCCTGGTGGAAGTGAGCAGGTCTGGTGAATCTCGGCTTAGGCAAGGGCAGGGCAAAAGCCAGCCACACCGTAAGCAAACAGAACATCTCTGTATGCTACATCCTACCCTTAATTTATATACAATCTCCCACCAGCACTTTCACCTCCTGCGTCTTACTCCAGTTGCAAGTTTCAATTCTAGAGTCTTAAACCAAAATATCAAAAGGAGGCCTTTTACTCCTGTTAATTGCAAACATTGCAGCTGTTTGGGGGAAAAGAGCTCTCATAGCTTTTCTCTGTTCCCTCCTCTTCACTACCACAATCCTGAGAGCAGCAATGATGAACACATACTGAGAGCCTACTATGTGCTGCCTGGGGATGATGAAGAGACATTACAAGGAAACACCCCTTTGGACAAACACCAGTGTGCCTCAGGGTAGTGTTTTTCAAACCGGATTGTTTAGTAGAACACGAAATCAAGTTAGTTGTGGAAACTGGCATTTTAAAAGGTAAAGAGGATGGAATGGGATGGGACAAAATAGAAAAATTTCAAAAGACATTGTGTGATTTTTGAAACTTTGGTTTGGTTAAATACACCATCTCTATCTAATAGAGTGGAGCGTCTGGCAGTGCTGACAGATACGGGTGGAGGCTCCTCTGCACTCCCTGGCCTCCCTTACAGTCAGCCACGTGACTAGATCTGGCTACGGAGAATGTCAGAGGGAAAATTCCATTTTTCAGGAACAGCACCTAAAACTTTCCACACAGGCTTCTCCGCTCTGTCCTTCCACATGCCAGCAGGATGGCACCAGGGCCGCCTTGAAGCCACAAGGTGTCAGAGCCACAATGTGGAAGCAGCTTGGGTCTCTGCATTGTCATTGGGGGAGGGCCACCCACCAGAGTCACCTGACCAGACACATTAGCTTTGGGCTTTGTGTGAATGAAAATTAAACATCCCCTGTGTTCAGCCCGGTTGTCTCACCTACCTTGTGTATGTACGTGTTTGTGCATGCACGTGTGTGTGTGCATGCATGTGGCTGTGCTATATGTATTTCTTAGTGTAGATTTTAATAAATATTTGAAAGTCACTGCCCTGGACAGTGTGCTTCAAGTGTGGTCCTGGATCAACTGTAGTTGAATCAGTTGGGGTGCTTATTATCAGCACAGATTTCTGGGCCCTACTGAGTGCTACGGCCCAGGAATGTTTAACATGTTGAACCAACTGCACAGATGAACCTTATGGCACCAAAGTTTTAAAGCTGCTTTGGCCCCAGCATTGGTAGGAACATATTTTCTTGGCAACCCTGGGGCTGGTTAAGTGCACCAAGCTTTAAACCTATTTTCTTTGGTCACAATCCAAAGTGTGAGTCCCTCCCTCTTCCTCACTCCATCTATACACTACAAAATCTTATCACAACAATGCACTGTACTGATTCACATAATCTTTTTCGAAGAACAGCTCCCACTGCTCCTCTTCTTCCTAAACACATTGACTGTCCTCCAGAAAGCCTGTTGTGTAATGAATAAATACCCCTATTCTTAAAACCTCTTCCCTGAATATTTTCTTTATTTTGTGGCTCTCCCCCGAGTTATCTGTTCTGCTCCCCACTCACACGAGGGCTGTTCACTCCCCACATTTTATATACTATTCTCAGGGTAGACAAGTGGGCAAGTCCTTTCTCTACTCACTCCACTTCTGAACCATGACCGCCCCATTCTTTTGGGTGGGCCTTTGTTAATCAGTATGCCTTTGGTTATAGAATCTCCAACTAGAAGAGACATAAACAATAAGAACATGTATGATCTAACATGAGAAGTCAAAAGCTTGAGTGATAACTGGCTAATTCAGCAGCTCTTTCCATATTTCCTTCCTGGTCACAAAATGGCTACGGCAACTCCAGACACCACATCCCTCACAGCTGTGTCAGTATTAGTTTTCTATAACTGCTATACCAAAGTATCACAAGCTTGGGGGCTTAAAGCAATGGAAATGTATTCTCTCAATGGTTGGCGGCCAGAGGTCTGAAATCACTATCACTAAGCTGAAATCAAGGTGTCAGCAGGGCCGAACTCCCTCCGAAGGCTCCAGGGGAGAATCTGTTCCTTGCCTCTTCCAGCTTCTGGTGGCTGCCAATATTTCTTGTCTTGTGGCTACATCACTCCCATCTCTGCCTCAATCTTCCCATCTTCTCCTCTGTGTGTATTTCTCTTTTGTGTCTATCAGATTTCCTCCTGCTCTTCTCTTCTGAGAGACACTTAGGACACTTGCAATTGCATTTGGGGCCCACCAGGATAAGCTCCCCGTCTCTTGGTCCTAAACTTCATCACATCTGCAGAGATCTTCTCCCATACAAGGTAACAGTTATAAATTCCAGGGATTAGCGCCTGGTAGCTCTGTGGGCCATTATTCAGTTTACTGCAATGTCCGGAGGCAGAAAGGACAGTTCTCCTGATCTATAATTTCTTAACAGGGAGAAAGTCTTCTCCAGAAGCTCATGTCTTAGTCTGTATAGGCTGTTATAACAGAATGCCATAGACTGGATGGCTTAAACCACAAACATGTATTTCTCACAGCTCCGGAGGCTGGGGAGTCCAAGATCAAGGCACCACAGACCTGGTGTTTGGTGAGGCCACTTCCTGGTTCCACTTTCATGACCCAGTTACTTCCCAAAGGTTACTTCCTAAAACCATCACTTCAGGGAGTTAGCAGTTTAACCTATGAATTTTCATGGGATGAAAATATTAAGTCCATAACATGCCACTTGACCCTGGAGTTGGGTCATGAACTCATGTATGTGGCCTCTATTGGGGAGGAAGACTCTGTCAGGAAGAAAAAAAAAAGATGAGAGGCTGAGGGAAGCTTAGGGTTAAGAACTATCAATATCTGCCTCAGGAGCCCTTCTCCTTTAAAGCTGTTCACTGAGACACTCTCTGCCCTCCCATGATGCCCTTCTCTTTTGGTTTTCTGCTCACTTCTCCTCAGGCGTCAACTTTGGCATTTGTCTCATAGTTTTTCTTTATGGCACATCTAACCACTGACCATCCGGTTCTTTGGCCTCCTCATCTTCCAGTGACCATTCCCACAGCTTCACCCTGGGCCTGGACTTCACCTGAAACTGCTCCTTCTCTGAAACAACAGCTACAGAAAACTGCCCCTGTGGCCAGGTCCTCCGTCCTCCCAGTGTACTCATTCCACTCCTCCTCTCACTTCTGCCTGTCCCGCAGCCACTCTTGTGTTGAGTTTCCTCCTGTCCAAAATATAATGCCCATTTTCTAAATATTCTTGACCCATGATCCTTTCATTGATGTTATCTAGCAAAACCCCAATTCTGGATGAACTCCACTATCTGCTCTTCAAATTTCTTCATTGTCTTAGTTCCTACCCCTTCACTCTCAGCAGATAACTTTACTGCATTCTTCACCATGAATACAGAAGACATCTGATAGAAACTCTTGAATGCCCCCCACCCCCCAGACATTTACTTGTCTAAGTATTGAAAGGTTTAATCTTCCAGTTTTGTTAGTGGTTTGGAACTCCTTTCACTGGAGGTCAATCCATCTGCTTGTTCTATGGAAATGTGACCAAGTTCTGGTCAATGAGATGCAAGTGGGATTGTGGTATAGAAGTATTTAGAAAGCTTCTTGAAAAGAGAATGGGTACATGCCCTTTACCCTATTTTTGTGGTCCCTTCGTCCATCCAGATTCCTGCAATAGGGATGGCATCATGAGAGCTCTCAAAGCTGCATTGTAAGAAGGATGTCCATGGTTTGGAGAAGTGAGACCGAACTATGTTTACCTTCTTCAAACCGTTTCTATTTCTAACCCAAATAAGTACAACTCTGCTCCCATATTCTAAAGCCCACACTATTAGGATGTTCTTAAAATTTTGCTATGCTGAAATTACTCTAAAAGAACTTCTATCTCCTTCCCAACCATGATATATATATATTACAGAGCCTATTTCAGTGTGCATAAATGCTGGAAGACTCTATGTCCAATTGTCCTTTCCCAATTCCTGGTTTTCCCTTCCGATGGAGATGATAGGGGCTGAGGGTAGGATTGGGTATGAAAGAAGAAAAGGTAGCCCTATTACCCATACATAACTCTAGTCAGTTTTGGCAATATTTGTATTATTCTCTCTTCCCTGATTATTCTCCGTCTCTTTCTTCTCTTGTGCTCCTGTTTCTATTCTCCTTTACCTTGTTTAGAAGTTGAGCAGGAAAGATACCCAGACTACACATCACCACCAGCAAACTTTCATTCTTATCTCCTGTTTTTCCTTTCTGCTCTCTGATTTAGATGAAAACTAAAAAAGAGGATGTATAGTTAGACAGCCTTCCACAGGGGGCACAGAAAACATTCCTCTTCAGGGAACTATTTATAATCTGATCATTTGTTCAGGGTCTGAATTGAATAAAGGGAAGGTTCTTGCAAAAAAAGAAATATGAGCCTTGGAAAGTGTTGCTAAGTGGTTAGAGCATTGGCCTGTCCACTGAAAGGTCACTGGTTGCATTCCTGGTCAAGGGCAGGTATCTGAGTTGCAGGTTCAACTCCTGGCTCTGGTTGGGACTCATGCAGGAGGCAGCCAATCTATGTGTCTCTTTCACGTCGATGTTTCTGTCTTTGTCACTCTCCTTTCCTCCCTTCAATTTTCTCTAAAAATCCTAGGGGAGGATTAACAAACAAAAAAAGAAAAGAAAAGAAAAAAAGAAGTATGAATAGGTGATTTACCCCACCCATCCCCACCCACATTTTCCACTTTGCTGCCCAAGTGGCACTTATGAAAGGCAAACCTGAGTGTTTACACTCTAGCTTAAAACCCCTCAGTGGCTCCATTCCAACATCATCTTCACCTCTGGTCCACCTCACACTCTCTGCCTCCACTTACCATGCATTACTTGAGTAACCCGGGCTGTTTCACACCTCTGCACTTTCTTTCTGTTGCTCTTTCTGGACTGACCCCTCATCCCCACTTCGCCCATCTAGCAAATACCCACTCAGCTTTAAGGCTCAACTCAGGAATCTCCTTGTCTGTGTGAAGCTTCTTGTCCCCCTTCACCTCCTTTCTCTGAACCTCTCCCTTCATTTTGTCCCCTCTAAAATCTACCATAACATGTATCATATTTTATTACAAAGTTATTTGACATGTTTGTATCCTTCTATTTGACTGTAAGCTCAGTGAAGGCGGGCACTATACGTATTTATTCATTCATTGACCAAATAATTCATGAATTCTTTTTGTAATAGAATCCATTAAGAGAGATTCTATTAATGAATAGAATCGACCTTTATGTCTAACCCCTGGGTCTCCCTCCTCTGCCCATCTTATGTGTATTTGAACCCTCGGTGCCTAGTTCAGTGTTTGGCACACAGAAGCCCCACAGCTGTGCTCTGAATGAATGAATGACTATCCTTCCAAGATAGTTCTTCTCCACCCGGGACACACCTGGTTGTAAATCTGAGTTTAAATCCCCAATCACAGTGTGCTGCTTCCTCACTTCAAGGTAACCCCGTGCGTGTGCTCCCTGGTGGTTTATTTTTGCTAACTCTCTGTCTGAGTCTTCAGTCTCCTCCAGGTCCTGTTTACTCTGACTATTCAAAGCTCTACTCTTCTGCTGGAGCATTGACATTGGGAGGAAGTTTTCCCACTGCCTGGCAGGGTAAATTGGTTTCTAAACAATCTTGCCCACAGTCTCCATTAATATTGTACTGTAGAGCAAGACGGTAAAATATTTAAAGTAGCAGGAGTTACTTTTTAGGATGATTGAATATGATGAAGGAGCCAAGGACAAAGGATAATTTATTCCAAAAGAAGTCAACACCTTTGCTTTGCACTAGCTCTTGCAGTTAAAAAATAGGGCTGGTAATTGGACTTGCTTTATGAAAATCTCATTAGCATTACCATATAACTAAAATGCACAGCTCCATAGTTAATTGCAATCCTGCACTGCAGTTAACAACTACAGTGATGACATTTGCATATTGCACATAAAATTAAAAATGCATGTCAGATAGGTGCTCTTTCAAGAAAAAAAATTCTTGAATAACATTGCATTCACTACAATAATCGGAAAGATTTTGAATTTGAATGGAAATTATATGTATAGTGTGAGCTTTAGAAAGACAGAGGAGCCTGATCAAAGAAGAGGGGAAGCTAAATCTGAAACATCACGGAGGCAAAACTCAGGCAGCTGGGATCGTCTTCAAGGGCAGGGACCTGAAGAAGTGGGTGGGCTTTGTGCAAATATAACCCTTTTTTCTGAACATCTCCTGTCACTTCCCAGGCGTCAGTCTCATCTTGGTGCTTTCCCTCTAGACTGTAAGTTCCTTGAGATCATGGACTTGATCTTTTTAAACCTTTGTATCTCACAATGCTTAGCATGCAGCAGGCACTCAATTATTTGTAGGTGTGAACCAACTTGAGCCCTCTCTATCGAATCCAGTAGACACGAGAGGCTGTGTAATGAAGTGCAATGAAGTGCATGTTCACTTTGATGTCCTTGAGCCAGTTACGTCCACTTCCCTAAGCCTCCATTTCCTCCTCTGTGAAATTTTTTCTGCCTTAGAAGGTTTTTGAGAAGATTCAGGAAGATAATGTATATGTAGTACTTAACATAGCACAGGGTCTGGCGTATAGCAAGTGCTATTATTGTTGTTACTGTTGTTTCAGGGCTAAAGATCATGGGGAAACGCTGAGGTATAAATCACTTCATATGTCAGTCCTGATGTCATTCAACTTACAAGGCAGAGCAGTGTTACCATGAGTAATAGTATTTGCCACAAGGGTTGATGACTTTTCCTCTACTTTACCAAGAAGAAAAATGAGGCCTGAAAAGAGAATGGAGGGGTGTAAGTCAATAATACCACCCCCTAGGGCCTAGGCGATGAGACTCCTCGGGGACCCTAAATTGTCTGCTTCTTAGAAGACAGCAATGCACCAGGAACCAGAGTCAGGAAGGAACAGCAGAAGTGACATAGTATGGCTCTCTGTGATCATTGGGGACTTCCTCCCTCCCTCCCTTCTCCTGCTGGAACTCGCAGCCACGGAGGACCATGGATGTAGACCTGATTAGTGTACAGCTGGAAATTCTGGACTAGGGATAAAGCGAAGGA
Source organism: Myotis davidii (assembly GCF_000327345.1). NCBI lineage: Eukaryota > Metazoa > Chordata > Mammalia > Chiroptera > Vespertilionidae > Myotis > Myotis davidii. Next base: position 2,358,631 of record NW_006290031.1, on the reverse strand, counting down.
TCAGAACTAGAGGGCACATATGGGTATTGTCAGCATGGAGAAGAGTTGGAACTCTGGGTGCAGGTGAGCTCCCTGTGGCTAGGGAGCATGCCTGCTCATGAGATGAAAGAGAATTAATGCTGATGATGCAACAGAGAAGTGTGGGAAGAGAAAGGGCAGCGAGGCCAGGGAGGCTGCAGGATGGAAGAGTTTCAATGGGTAGGGGGTTACCAGAGTCAGCTCAGCTCAGCCTCAGGTCAGTGAGGGCCATTGGACTTGGCCATAAGGAGGTCACTGGTGTGTTCTTCTCCAAGAGGGACATTACTGTAAAGTGGTGTGGGTGAGTCCTTGATGTCAACAGCAAGTACAGAATGAAAGGGTGGAAAGGAGATGTAGAGAGATGTAGGCTACACTTTGGCAGTAAAAGAAAAAAGCTCGGCCAATAGCTTGAGGGTATAGCAGAGCTGGAAAGGAATGTGCACAGTATTGGAGAGACTGAGAGTAGGAGCTATGAGAAGAGAGAGAGAGAGAAGACATGAGACTGCAGGAGGTGGCAGAACCCTCGGTGTCAGCCCACCTCCCAAGCTGCACAGGGCTCTAGTGATCTGTTGTGTGGGACCTTCCTTTTTGGGCGAGGTGCCCCTTTTCTTGGCCCATAGTCCTGGTTCTTACCTTTGTCCCACTACATATTGAGTCGTCATGTTCGGTTCATTCATCTGTCTCCTTTTTCGATGGTGAATCCCTAATGGCAGGAAGCATGTTTATTTATCTGAGCATCCCTAGTGCCAGTTCAGAGCCTGACAGTCAGTAGGATTGTCAAACTCAACTGCATAGTCCCTCACGGCCAGTCTGTTTCATCAGCTGGAGTTTCCAGTAATTAATCACACATCCCCTCTGTAAATCCTCCCAGCTCTGCCTCCATCTCATATACATCTGATATTGTGGTGCAAGAAGTCTGGGTAGAGTCCTCCCCATACTTGGGGGAGCAGGTGAGAACACGTGGGCACCTGTCTCACTCGATGCTAAATGAATTGTGAGGCACTAACTGAAATGAAACCACAAAACCACAAAGCCAGAGTCCTCTCTTCCATAGCTGTCCTTGGAGACTCTCTGCCTCAGAGTCTGTCTCCCTCTCTCTCTAGTACTCTTCAGTCTGGCTAGTAGGTGTGTTTTTTTTTCCCAACTCTCCACTTCCTGCATCCTATTTCTACTCTTGGAAGCCTGTTTTTAGACCCAAGCCTTTCATTTTCTTTTACTCAAAGGCTCTCTGCAGACTCACTATATCTAAGAAAATAATTTTGAACCATAATCTGACAATTGTGGTTGAGCCAACGTTTTTCACCCCCTTCCAATCCTATGGGTCCAACTCAGACAAGCCCCAAAACCTAAGAGCTTCTGTTAAGAAATGACCGTAGGTCCCCCCCGTTTAGAGTGTTAGTCCTTCATGGAAAGGGATCGAAATCACTACTAGGGTGTCAAAGCTGTGTACCAGACTGCTGATTTGCCTCAATAGTAAATACTTGCAGAGCTTTCCAATTAACAACAACAACTTTTTCTATTTCACTCATGCTTAAAAAAATAATTATTTTCTTTCTCTGAAAAACTTTTTACTAGTAATTTCTTTAGTTTAATCCCCTACTATTCAATCTGCATATGTTGGCTTCCCACATGTTGCAGGATTAGGCCAGGCCTGACAGTGACCTGGGTACAGAGGGGCAGGCGTAGTGGCGTGTAATTTTACTTCTGTCACTGATCGCCTTCTCCACACTCGCCTTCCTGTGAGTCACAGTTTGCAGAGCTTAGGGTCCAAGAAAAGGCAGCATTGTCTCACAGCCATAAGTCAAGATTGTGTTTGTGGTGTTCACTTTCCTGACTTGTGCTCAGGCTTCTTGTTTTCCTGGAACATGGGCATTTGTCCCAGAGTAGCTGCTTATGTCAGCTGACTGCCATCCACCATACCAGGCCCATGCTGCTCTTCTGAGAAGTCACATAGAGGAGTCAGTAATTCTTGCTGATGCTACATTAAATTTATCTGTGCTAACTATATCACAGATGCCCAAACTGCCTTAAAACCTAGACCAAGTTCAACAAATGACTCATTCTCAGGCATGCAAGCCAGGGAAAGTGGATGTGCATGTATACACACACACACACACACACACCCTGATCACCTACTAATACAGCCCTTGTTGATGTTGCCCTGCCATGCAACTTCTACCTTGAGCTTCTCTCTATCTTGAGTCTTTTGGTTCCTGATGAAGACTCTTTTCTTGCTGATGGGGGTCAGTGCATAGCAAGGTTTGGTGGTGAGGGAGTGACCATGCACAGCGCCTCCTACCATGTCCGAGTGCTACTGCAGGGAACTGAAGGCCTGTAGTCCTTGTGGTGCCCCGCAGGAGCCTTTCCTCTGGTTTGCTCTGTGGACCAACCCAATTTGCCATTTTGCCTTTTTCTCCCTGCCGCTGCCTTCACTGGCAGAAAGCCACCCTGTCTCCAGAGGTGCCATGTTGGTGTCCTTATCCAATGTTGATGCTGCTTTCTAGCAGCCCACAGCAACACAGAGCTATCTGAGGCATATACCTAAAGACTTCATTCTGTCCACCCTGCTTCCTCTGCAGCCCACCAAAAAAGGAGCTGCTTGTTTATCCAGCTGTCAGCCATTTCCCATAAACGTCTGGCCCAGCGAGCTGTGTTGTGGCAGGCATTGCTTTAGTACCAACAAGCTGGCCCTCCGCCAGGTCCTCATTGTTGGTGACTCCATCTTGCTATTGACTGCTAAGTGTGAGTCAGAGGTGATGCTGATGAAACCCTGGGCAGGTCCAGACAACAAGGGCAGACCAAGCTACACGGGGAGCGTGGGCCTGACCTTGCTCTGCAGAGCTGCGGTTAGTTCTGCAGCTTGGTGCCATGTTAGTGCGAAGAGTATGAAATGCAGTTCAACTACCCTGTGCACTCTCACGGGCCGGGCTGTCAGAGACACGGAGGAGAAGTGCATATTAGTTTCTGTAGGAGTCATGGCCAGCAGCCCAGCTTCTTAATTGGGTTTAGTTTGAAAATAAATGCCTCACTGGCTAATGACACTTATCAACTCTTTTTTTTTTTTTTTGGAAGAAAATTGTTGCTTGTGTAGACCAATGTGTGACTTTCATCATCTTATCATTAGTCCCGAGTACTATAGTAATAATTCATAGTTGTCCTTCATCTTTTGTAGACATTATTGTATTTATACAGCCACAGCTGGTGAATGACCATATTATTAGATAATGCCTGTATTTTGAGAGGTTAAATTTCCTAGAAACCAATTTCTAGTTCTTAATGTGTTCTTGTTTGGTCTTTTTAAAGAGGTTGAAAAGAATGTTCTACAGAACTCTGTCTTGCTCGGTGGCGATGAGGTCAGACAGACCTCCCTGTGAGGCTGACTACAAGTGTGGGGTGGCCTTGGAAATTTGGAGGCATTTGGGACATGCCTGTCACTACCACAGGCCAGTCCCATGGCTCCTGTCACCACTTTGGTGAGCTGGTGGTACAACAGAGATGTCACCATGGTAGAGCCTGGAATGAGGGCCAGTCACAGGGCTATTTTCCTGATAAAAAGAAAGAGTTCATTCTAGTTATTTCTTTTTTAAAAATATATATATTTTATTAATTTTTTTACAGAGAGGAAGGGAGAAGGATAGAGAGAAACATTGATGAGAGAGAAACATCAATTCAGCTGCCTCCTGCACACTCTGTACTGGGGATGTGCCCGCAACCAAGGTATATGCCCTTGACCAGAATCGAACCTGGGACCCTTCAGTCTGCAGGCCGATGCTCTATCCACTGAGCCAAACCAGTTCGGGCAAGTTATTTCTTATTAGGAGGAACTTCCTAATGGAAAATACTCCTCCACTAAAAAGGATTTTATCTGTACAAAAATTTATTGCTTATGACACTCAAGGTCAATTCCCATTGGCATCTGAGCTCTGGAAAATGACACATCATCACAAGAGAAATAAGTATTTTTTCCCTATGTTGGTCAAAAGCCAAGTCATTAATTGCCAACCAATAAAGATATAGCCAAGAAGGAAAAGAATTATTAAGATTTTTAATTGCCCCTGAAATTCCAGATGGAAACTTTTCTGAATATTTAGGTACATCTGAGGTAGCAGAAAACTCCAAGGGACTGTCTAAGTTCTTTGGTTAGACTAGAATTTGGTTTATTTAACATACCTAGAAATGGATCATTGGCTGAGACTTGTACATATGTTTGTTACACAAGAGATTTTCTCTGCATAACCTCAGGTGGATTATAATAAATACACACATATAGTAATATTTATTAATTCATATTAATGTGAGGTAAAGGTAAAATGCAATAATATTTCTTAGCTATGCTGACATTTTATGCCAAATGAATATAGGATTTAGCCTAAGAAAATAATAAATTTATAAATTAAAATTAGATGAAAAAATGTTGACCAGCTATATAAAAAGGTCAGCAATTCAGTTGTGGAATCTGGGTTATTTCTTTTTTACTGCCCAAGATTTTGTTTATAGTCTCAATATTATATAGTCAGGATTTTTCTCACACTATAAAGCATTGGTAATGTTTTCAATCCATTACTACTTACTGGAGTATAATGTAAATTCTCCTGTGTGCTTTAATAGTTCTTTAGAAATCATTCTTTGGATTGCTCTTCATTGAGTGAGACGGAATTGCTTGATATGTTCCATATGTTTTTATTAAAGCTAAGATTTTAAAAAATACCAAGGACTAGAAAATTCCTGAGTCATGTCAGATTTTGGTTAGAGGAGGCAGAAGAAGAGAGAAGTACATAATGACAAAACGGTGGCTGTGGTGGAAGCCATCACCTGACATTGCAGTGGCAGATTCCTTTGTAGAATTATATTCAGTGGTTATCTTTGATTTTAGTTTATTAACAAAAATTTTAAACTGTTTCAGACAAATAGATTGACAACTTGCATTTCACAACATAGTGTGTGTAAAGCACTTAACACCATTCCTAGAGCATGCTGACTTCATATTCACAATCGGGATTCTGGGACAGGATTCCCATGCCTATAAATGCTGTGGTTGCAGAGAAGAAATCTGATCCTTTATTTTTCCCATGCAAGTCTATAAATTGATCCATTCATTTATTCAACAAATACTTATTGGGCACCTATTGTGCTGGGGTAGTCTGGGAAATAGTCTTTTATGAGTTGTGATATAAAACAGATTAGTACTAGTTGTTGAAGTAACAGAGGACTCTGAATTACCAATCAACACTAAGAAGTGAGGAGTAGCTCAGAGCTCTCTGGAGGCATGCCATATAACCTGGCTGTATAGACATTAAAGGGACATGCATTGTACTATCTGGGCATGTTGATACTAGTCAAATTGCCACTGTGCATCTTAGAGGTGAACAGGCAATGAAGTCTGTCAGCAAAGTACAACTCTTCTAAACTAGGGTGCTTTTATTTTGGAATATGGACAAAAATGGATTTGTTTGTAAAGA
>NW_006290031.1:2352090-2352799 GCF_000327345.1 Myotis davidii | reverse complement strand
AGTTTTAAATAGTCATAACTGGAGAGATAACACTGTTTTCCTCCTGAATATGTTAAAGCCAATGTAAAATAGGAGCATTGTTTCATTGGTGAATGCACCTAAATCATCCAGCTATTTCTGTTATGAATGATTTAGACACAGTTCTATTGCATTGTGGGAAACAGCTCAGAGGAAGTCTTGGAATATCTCCAACTTCTAGATTCCCTTGTCTAAAGTACATATAATAAGCTTTTTATTTTCTTTATTTTGCCCAAGACTGTCTCCATTCAGTGATTCCATTTTCTGCTTCAAATATTGCATCAGTTTCTGAGATACTGAACAACCAAATAAATAGCAGAAAAACATATGGTTAAAACTCTTTCTTAGTGGTTCCCCACCTAAGGGTTTTGCACTGTATGGTAGGGGGGCAAGTGCATGTTTCCACTACATTGTTTATATTATAAATAAATAATGTGATGCATATATTTCTACTCTTGTTTTTTTAACTATATGTAAGTACTGTGGGGATTATTTATTTCACAACATTACTGGGTTTATAGAAGCTTTTATCAGAATATGTCTTATTCAACTGAACACTAAAAATATAATTATGATAGAATGGAGAGTCCTCAAAAATCTGACTTTAGAAAGAAATTCTCAAAGTTGTTACTGGGAGAATTGAGGTGTTAGATGCAGAAGGACCTTCTTAGGTTAAGTTTTTGTATTTTTT
>NW_006290031.1:2346641-2352001 GCF_000327345.1 Myotis davidii | reverse complement strand
GATGATATTATATCTGTTTCCACAAAAATTATGTGCATAACTTTAATTATGTAACCCATAAATAGGGGAAATTCAATCCTATCCATTTGAGAATGTATAATTTCTTAAAAACACACTTAGATATAAGCCAGATGTTAAACTGAGTAAATCAGGTGGTGAAATAATGTGCTTTACTTTCAAAATATATTACCCTAGTATTTTTTAAATGATACAAAATTGGTAGTAGCCAAAGTATATCAGAATAAATTATCAGGCTCATACAGCTTTGCTGGAGTAGGGTATTGTGTTGACAGTTGATGTTTGGCAGTTGGTAACCTGATAGTATGTGGATAATGTGATGGTACCTATGGTTTGAGAGCAAGGAACTTGCCTTAGGTCTGTGAGTCAGTATTTCCTATGCGTATATCCGCTGGATTAGCCCCGGCCAGTGGACTCAGGACATATTCAGTATATTTATCTATCAATTTGTGCCACTTATTTATGCATTCATTAGTTGATACTTCTATGTGCCCTGACCAGGTATCTAACCTGCAACCTTGGTGTATTGGGATGACACTCTAACCAACTGAGCTACCCGGCCAGGGCCCCAGTTCCCAGTTGACTCTTTAGTGGCACCCATAACTCCAGTAGTATAGTCATCTTGCTTTGGGCCATGAGGATTATCCACTATAGAATATAGGAAGCAATTTTAAACTACACCCTCTCCTTGTTGTGTAATTTTCTCCAAAAAGTCATATTGGGTGCAGAAATAGAGAAAGAAAAGAGGGCACATGCGGAGTTAGGATTCTGCCAGCATGGTGTGACCTTGGGAGTTCAGCGAAATGGCAAGGGTGTTATTGAAATGACAGGCTGTGAGATTTGGGCTGGGTGAGGAAGTAAGTATGAAAGAAGAGGGCTGATGGGCAGGTAGAAACTGGAGGGGGTCAAGGGACTGAAAATGCAAATCCAGGCACAGAGTAGGAAAGGACAAACGGAAGAAGAGGCAGGTCTGTCCAGAAAGCAGGATGCTTGAATTAGCGACATTAGTCGTGGAGCAGTTATGGATAATGGCAAGGTCCGGGTGTGACCCCAAGATTGGGCAGCAGAGATGGAGAGAAGTTAAGGTCATTAGAAATGGGGAAATTGAGACCCCAAGGCCAGATTATCATATGTGTCGCTCTGGATTTTGAAATCACTGCAAACATTGGCTGGTTTGGGGGGTTAAGAGGATCGCTGGCAAGAAAACAAAAAGTGAATGAGAGGCCCAGATATGAAAGCTACTAGGAAAGGAAAGGAGGGGATGTGGTACAGAGTACAATCGCTCAAAGGCCTGAAAATGGCAATGGGGACAATGAAACACCAACTCTCCCTCAACCTGGTGTGTGAAAGAATAAACAACCGCCACTTGAGAAGTCCACAGAAGTGGTGTCTTCAGGCAAAAGGTTATTTGGACTAAAAAGGTGAAGGGACTGTTCAGAGAGGAGGCTGACGAAATAGGAGCGTTCCCTAAATATGGAGCGTATTGAGGGCATGGTGGAAAGTTTGGGCAAGTGAGGAGCAATGGTGGGGCTCGACCAAAAAATTGTAGGGGGACCATCCTGCTAGAGGATTGGTGACTGAGTTGTGCTTATATTTGGGCATTCACTGATGAAAAGTAAGTGGACAGGCATAGGGATGATTGCTGGCCCAGTGGTTGAAGGGCTTGGCTCACTTGGCCCGAGGTCAGGTGTTTCTGCACATGCCACTGCTTGGGATGTTCTTGAGTCAGAAGTTGCAGTTTCAGCCTCTGTACATCTTAGTGTCACATTGGTCTCAGAGGCTTTGACTTCAACACCTGCTGTAGTGTTGGCTGTCTCAGATGTGAGTCATTAAGAATCCCATAGATTGGGGTTGAAGGATCCCACATGAGGGTTAGGAACCTTGGAGATTGAGTGATAGTCCAGTTGAGAGAATGGGGTTTTGGCAATCCTAGAAGATGCATCTCTATAGCCGAACAGCCTTGGGTATGCTGGTCCCATGAATATGTATATATTACTGTGGCTTATCAGAATTCCAGGAGTTAGGATTTACTCTGGGTCATTATATACAAGCTTCTTAACCTTTATGAGTCAACAGCTTGTCCTCACTAGCCCTTAATTGTAGATCAGAAGATTTTATATCAAATATAAATCACTGAGCCCTGTAATTCAAGTAATCTGGTTACATACAGCACATCCTCAATTTTTAAATTGTAAAAACTTGCAGGAGCGGCAAGTTATGTGCTATTTTAATTTCATTATAACAAAATATAGCTGGAGGTTCTGTGCCAAATTAACAAACACAAATTATTGGGGAGGTTATTTATTATTTTAATTATGTGACATTATCTTTCCCCACTGACAAAAGCAATCAAAATGACTCAAATAGAATCAGGGAAAATGAACTGACTCCCAAAGGTTATAAGTGTTGTTGGAAAATGTCATGCATTTATTAAATTTCTTACATGATAACCAAAAGCGGGTAGTGAGGTAAATACACAGTGGCCCCCTCCTTATGGGTTTGGAATTTGGCTAGAAGTAAAGAGAATTCTAGCGATACTCTCATCAAATCCTCTCACTCTCTCAGGAAGCTGACAGATCAGGTGCAATGACAATTTCCAGTGACTAACTGATACTGATAAAATGCCAGACAAGACTTAGATAGTACCAGGAACTAAACTGAATGACAATCTTATATAATAAAACCCTAATGTGCAAATCGACTGAACTGTGGAACGACTAGCAGAACGACTGGTCACTATGATGTGCACTGACCACCAGGGGGCAGACGCTCAATGCAGGAGTTGCCCTCTGGTGGTCAGTGTGCTCCCACAGGGGGAGCACCACTCAGCTAGAAGCTGGGCTCACGGCTGGTGAGCACAGCAGTGGTGGCGGAAGCTTCTCTTGTCTCCGCTGCAGGCAGGCACTAAGGAGCGAGGAATCCTGGACTGCAAGAGCCCTGGACTGTGAGAGGGATGTCTGACTGCCGGCTTAGGCCCAATCTCCAGAGGGATAAGGCCTAAGCCAGCAGGCGGACATTCCCCAAGGGGTCCTGGACTGCGAGAGGGGACAGGCCAGACTGAGGTCCCTCCCCCCGCAGTGCACGAATTTCATGCACCAGGCCTCTAGTAACGTCATAGCATTAAATGTCCAATATGGCAGAATTATAGAGTCTTAGACTTTGGGTTGCTATAGCATTGTGTGGCCCAGTGTTGGAATCCCCTTGACAGTGGCTTTGTGGACTGTCACTTGCTGCTCCTCGAGCACTTCCCCTGATGGGAAGTTAGATTTTCCCACAGCAGCCCATTCTGTTATGCGGTAGCTCTTCATGTTGGAAAGTCTTTAGGTCATGTTGGTTTTGTTATCCCTATGAATTCCACCATGGGTCCTGCCCTCTGAAGCTAAGGCCTGCAAGTGTTTGCTGATAATGATTATGTTTACTCCAATTCTTCTTTTCCAGGACAGATGTCTCTAGTTCTCAAAGTTATATGTCATGTGGGGCAAAGGTGAAGTGAAGAAAAGGGAGAGAAAATAATATGCTGTGGCTTAATATTAGAATTCAAGGAGTTAGGATTTTCTCCCAGTCATTATATATAAGCTTCTTAACCTTTTTGACTCAACAGTGTGTCCTCATTGTAGATCAGAGGACCTTATATCTAATATAATTATTGAGTTTTGTAATTCATGAACTCTAGTTGCAACATATTTTCAATTTTTAACTCATGAAAACACTAGCTACATGGAAAAGAAAGCAAATGCTATATATTGTAACATGAAAGGGACTCCAATGGAATGAGAAGTGAGACTTTTTATTTGTAAAGACTGAGCTGAGATGCCTAAATTAATATCACAATCTGTAGACTTCATGTTACACTAAAACACAACCAGACTAAAAATGTTACAGCTTTGTTATAAAAAATGAAATTCTTAACAATTATTTCACTCTATCTTATAAAAAAAAGGAAGAAAACATCTCTTCCCACCTCTTCAAATATTAGTTAAAATTCCAGGAAACAACTCTATGCTAGGTATTCTTAGCTAAGATTTAAACTAGATTTGGGAAAGTTTTGTATATATCATTTTCAGTGGTTTATGGACCATGAAAATATAAATGTATTTTGATTCTTTTTTTTTAAAATATATTTTATTGATTTTTTACAGAGAGGAAGGGAGAGAGATAGAGAGTTAGAAACATCGATGAGAGAGAAATATCGATCAGCTGCCTCCTGCACATCCCCCACTGGGGATGTGCCTGCAACCAAGGTACATGCCCTTGACCGGAATCGAACCTGGGACCCTTCAGTCCGCAGGCCGACGCTCTATCCACTGAGCCAAACCGGTTTCGGCTGTATTTTGATTCTTACTTTTAATCCTAAATTTCCTTTTGTTGATTTATTTATTTGCTTTATTTATTCTCTAGAAAATGTAATTTCTTCAAGAATTTAAAATATTTAATTACTTATTTTCTGAGTTGAGGAGATGAATACACACACCCATCTGACCAATCTAGCCACACAGATGTTGATGTTTGTTCAAAGACTGATTCACCTACAGATAAAAGTATTTTTGAAACATGGTCTATGAAACCAGAGACAAATAGACTCGAAATGGGATTTTGTTACTTACAAATTGCTTTGAGTCTGGTGGTATTTTCAAATTCTGACCTAACTAGATTTGGCTCTATATAGATTAGCTGTTGAAAGGTTTTGCTATACATAGGTTTACAACCATTTATTCACCCACTCATTACACACCATTTTGGCTGTTGAGAACTAGAGAAAAGTGGAATAAGGAGCAGGTCCAGTGAAAACATTTTTTGCTAAATGTTTGTTATTTCTTGGCTAGCATGATAATGATGTTAAACTTTGGAGATGTATGTTTATGAAAATTAAAATTAAATTTGATAATTAGGTTGTTTTGCACAATGACTATTCAATTTATTTAAGCTCCACTACATCCTAGTCACCTTGCCAAACCTTAGCGGGGATATAAGATGAATAAGACAGTTCCCATTGCACATTGTGATCGGTGACCTCAGTACCTAAAGAAATAATTCTTTTCCCCATGCATGGTCCTTTTATGTGCTTATTTAAGTGCTTATTAATGTTTAATAATATAATAAGCCAACATGAATTAAATGTTTCATGTTTGAAACACTGACGATGATCTACCAGTGTACTACTATTCTATGCCATCTCCCTGCCTTATCACACCTAATATAATCACTATTCTTTGCATTTTATATAACTTTTTGTCCCTATGTGTGTTTATGTGTGTGTGTGTGTGTGTGTGTGTGAGTATACACCTACTTAATGAATTTTTTACTTTTTTACTAAAAGTAATCTTTGGAACTTGCTTTTTCTT
>NW_006290031.1:2328779-2346089 GCF_000327345.1 Myotis davidii | reverse complement strand
TCCATGCTGTTGCAAATGGTAAGAATTCCTTCTTTTTTACATCTTTGTAGTATTCCATTGTGTAGATGTTGTATGGCCTCTTTAAAAAAGTGTCTATTTAGATCATTTGTCCATTTTTGATTGTATTGTTTATCTTTCTTAAATTTAAACAATAAATTTTGGAAATTAAACCCTTATCAGCGATAACATTGGCAAATATGTTCTCCCATGCAGTGGGCTTTCTTGTTGTTTTGTTGATGGTTTCTTTTGCTGTGCAGAAGCTTTTTATTTTAATGTAGTCCCATTTGTTTATTTTTTCTTTAGTTTCCAGTGCCCTAGGAGCTGTATCGGTGAAGAAATTGCTTCGGCATATGTCGGAACTTGCTTTTTCATGCAGTATCATGTTGTTAAGATTTATCTATATGTTGTATGTAATTGCAGTCATTTGTATTGCTTTATTATCCTATATAATAAAGAGGTAATATGCAAATTGACTGTCTCTCCCTCATACAAGCTGGCCGCTACAAGATGGCCAGCTGGGGAGGGCAGTTGGGGGAAACCAGGCCAGCAGGGGAGCAGTTAGGCGTCAATCAGGCTGGCAGGGGAGTGGTTAGGGGGGATCAGGTTGGCGGGTGAGTGGTTGTGAGCCAGCAGTCCTGGATTATGAGAGGGATGTCCTGTGGGATCGGGCCTAAACTGGCAGCCGGACATCCCCTGAAGGGTCCCAGATTGGAGAGGATGCAGGCTGGGCTGAGGGACACCCTCTAAGTGCACGAATTCCGTGCATCAGGCCTCTAGTCCTATATAATAAAAGCCTAATATGCTAAGTGTCTGATCATCTAGTTGGCCATTCAACCAATCAAAGCATAATATGCTAATGATATTCTAAGGCAGGGGTCCTCGGGCCACATGCAAATACAAATATTGTATTTGTTCCCGTTTTGTTTTTTTACTTCAAAATAAGATATGTGCAGTGTGCATAGGAATTTGTTCATAGGTTTTTTTTTTTAACTATAGTCCGGCCCTCCAATGGCCTGAGGGACAGTGAACTGGCCCCCTGTTTAAAAAGTTTGAGGACCCCTGTGCTAAGGCCTCTCAACTGCTTGCTATGATGTGCACTGACCACCAGGGAGCAGATGCTCTGACTGATAGTTTAGTTTTCTGCTGGGGTCTGGCTGATCAGGACTGAGTGAGACAGGCCAGACATGCCCTGGAGCCCTTCTGCGGTCCTCCCCAGCGAGGAGCTGCCCCTGGTGATCAGTGTGCTCCCACCGGGGGAGTGCTGCTCTGCCAGAAGCCGGGCTCATGGCTGGTGAGCACAGCAGTTGGGGGAACCTCTCCCACCTCTACAGCAGTGCTAAGGATGTCTGACTATGGGGAGCTGGCCTAAGTCATCAGTTGGACATCGAGAGGGCTCCTGGACTGCGAGAGGGCACAGGACAGCCTGAGGGACCCCCCCCGAATGCACAAGTTTTGTGCACTGGGCCTCTAGTATTTCACATGTGACTATGCCATATTTTATTTTCCTGTAAATCGTCATTTAGGCTATTTCCAGATAGTTTAGTCTACTTTGAATAGCTATACTTTGAACAGTTTTTAACATGTCCTCTGGTATGTATTCCCACCCCCATCCATGGTTTCAGCTTCTGCACATTCAGTTACCCATTGTCATCCATGGTCCAGAAAAATTACATGGAAGATTCTAGGAATAAACAATTCATAAGTTTTAAAGTATGTGACGGTCTGAGTAGCATGATGAAATTTCACACTGTCCCACTCCATCCTGCCCGAACATGAATCATCCCTTTGTCCAGCAGTGTGTCCAAGCTGTACACATTCCCCATCTCTGAGTCACGTAGTCATCAGATTAACTGTCGAGGTATCGCACTGCTTGTGTTCAAGTGACCCAGAAATTATGGAACACAATCCTGGTATGGAATGAAGCATTAAAGTCACCTGTTTGATCACTGGATCACAACCTCTGCAGTAACATTTTGATGAGTTAAAAAGAAAGAGACAGCAACTTCTGATTAGAATGTTTTTCCAAAACAGTTTGGCAAAAAACAAACAAATAGCAAACAAAAACCCTTCAACTGTCAAGGATCCCCAACTATAGAAATCATCAGCTCCTGACCTCCAGGCATCAACGTTGCCATGCATCGCTCGGGGACCCAGGGTCAGCAGAAGCAGAGGATCCTCCTGGAGCATCATCAGAGGTCAAGTGCCTAACAAGGCCCACATCACTCAGCTCACTTCATCTCATCACATTGGCATTTCATTATCTCCCATCATCACAAGAAAAGGATGAGTACATGACAATAAGATTTTTGAGAGACAATGTTCACATAAGTTTTATTACAATATTTGGTTATACTTTTTCTATTTTATTGTTGTTGTTAATCTCTTAATATGCATAATTTATAAATTAGAGTTTATTGTAGGTCTGTGTGTATAAGAACATAGCTTATATAGGATTTGGCACTATCTTTGGTTTCAGGCATCCACTGGGGGTTTTGGAATGTAACCCCCTGCAGATAAGGGGGAGACTACTGTATCTTGATTTAAATCTCTTTCTGGGAAGCATAGCACATTAGGTGAATTTTCCAATTGTGGAAATTCAAGTTTAAAATAAATATCTTATCCTAAGATGAATACCACCCTAAGAACCTTCTATGGTGTGTACTCAAGATAAGGGATATTTACCAAATGTTTTCTTGGGAGATAAAATTGTTAGCAATAATTGGTGACCGATTTTTTTCCTCCACTGACCCAATTCAACATCAGTGCTATTTTAAGGATACAAAAGGAAAACTGGGGACCAGAGGAAGAGTGATACCAGGTTCACTGAAGCTTAGGATTGCTTGGAAGCTAGTCCAGAATAATTCACCTTCATCTCCTTTGCGGGTCCTCTTATCCTACCCAGCAGCCCTCCTATGTGACAGTGAACAATAGGGACAGAAAAACCAAGAAAATAGGCTCTGTCGGATTTGTTCTCTCAGCATCAATTGACTGCCTGCCAAGAAAAGTTTCTCACTTTGAAGAGGTTCTGAGCTTAAAGTCTTGTCATTTGTGAACACGTAAGCAAGAACCCTTTCAGTGCACATGAGCATGGACAAGCGAAAGGAAAGTGAGGCTGGACAGATGCAGAAGCTATACTGCTACTCTGCAGTAGTCTAGTCGTCCATTGCTTTCAATTGTTACAAACATCTTTTCACTTAAATAAAAATTGATGCTATAATCTAAATAACAGTATCCTTGTTGCTGAAACTTCCTACTCATTTTTACTTGCAGAAATCATATCTAGAAATGATGCACATTTCTTAGTCCAACTTCCTCATTTCCTGCTTTGACCAAGCATCTTACTTAGCCTTTGGCCCAATGGCAAACCTATGTACCCCCTTTCACACCCACCTCACAGGGTGTCACAAGGGAAGGAAGAGAATGGTTATCTGATTTTGTGTGATGCAGAAAATAAGGGCCATAGAAAGGGCCGATGAATCAGCAGTGCCACAGGGGACTGACTGCCTACTGCGGGGTCTTCCGTGGCAAGACCTCAGGGAAGAATCTTATGGTCTCTAGCTTCCAGTCATTCGCTGTACTCCCATTCTTTTCTTCTTGGAAAATTATTGTGTGTGTGTGTGTGTGTTTTTAAAGTAAATAGTATACAAATGCCACACGTTTAGGTGAAATACAGTGCCAACACATAACCAATTATTGCAAGCCCACACATAAAACATAAAGTACTGTTTCTGAATTGCAATGTGTGTTCTACAAGGAGATATTTAAATCAAGAAAGAAACAGCAGAGGTTTCTTTCTCATTTGGACAGTACTTTAGAACATTACAGAAACCTAGAGCTCTTTTTCCTCACTACATCAAATGAGCTGCATTTCCCAATTTGTTTTCCATCCTCCTCCCGCCCCCCCCCCCAAAAAAAGGGCTGGACGTAAGCTGTGTCCAATTAAGGTCTGTGCTTACATGCACATTTCTATAGAGTCGATATTATTTGGAAGTTCTTTATGTAACCCCATTTAATATGTATGTAAACATAATATTTATGTTTTATAGATTCAGCCCTATAAAATATTATTATCATTGCATGTTCACCCACCTCCTCTTTCCCATAAGAAAATACTAAAATTTGACTGTAAATGTGTAGAGAGTAGGAAATGTGAATTCCTCCTGTAGAAAGAGCATTAACTGGAGCCTTCTGATTCTTGCTGAGAATTAGTGCAGCAATTTTTCTATAGATAAAGGAACCTCTTATCTTATGAAGAGCTGCATTAATTACAGCCTGAAATTCTGTTCACGCATCTTCTTTCAGAGCCAAGGACAGAGCAGGAAAAAAAAAAAGTGCTGTTGGAAGTCTGTACTCCCATTTAATTTCCCTTCTTGGAAAATAGCTTTTCTGAAAGGTAAACAGTACACAAACGTCTTTTTAGGTGGAACACAGTGCTAAAGCAATACTAATTATTCCAACAACAGCCGTGGTTTTAACTTGAAAAGCAAAAAACAAATTCCAATGTTATGAGCAACTTTGTTGATCATAATAAAAGAAGATGCAATTTGATGTCAATAGCAGTATGAGTGTAGGAGGTAATTCTATTTCATTTTCTTTTCAGATGAAACAGAAATGGAACATGGTGATGGAAGCAAAAGAAAAAGCCCAGGTAATAACTAGTATAGAGATATCTACCATCTACATCAAGGCCAAAAGCTTTGGTTTGGGCAGTTTTTACTTTCTAGAATCTGTAAAGACCTATACTTCTTACTTTCCCTCATTACCCTTATTGGGTGATGGTGGCCAACGAATAAATGGACATGTAGGAGGAAAGTGAGAATAATCTATTGAGCAGATACTCATTATGACAGTGTTACTATTATACAGGCAAATTTCACCAATACCTGCTTCCTGTTTTCTTTGCAGCTCTTCCTGAAGTTAGCCCCCTTTCCTATTTAGCACCAACTCTTGCTCAAGCTTTGTCCAATGGTTGGTTTCCGTCAAACTGTGTGTGCATGCAAACCTGCCAGATGGTGGTGCTGCCTATATGCTCAGGGTTGGGGAAATTTCCTCTCCTGATTTATTTATGCATCTGTAAAAGAAGCCAGGATATTCTTATGCACTGTTACTATAGACCGCGTTCTCCATGCCACATCCACAAAAAGAATCAGGTCAAATAGAATACTTGGAAAACATTAAAGAATTAAAAGTAGCAGCAGACAAGCTAACTCTGATGAGCTAATTCTATCAGTTGAAACCCCAGGTAACAATCCCATTACTCTTCTGTAAGAATCCCGAGGTAAGTAAACATGCTGAGTCTGTTAAAATAACCGGACCCAATACGGAATGGAGGTTCATCAAAGTAAAGCCAATTGTGTTTGGATTCTTGGGATGAGTTCATATTTGCACGTGGTGTTGCCTAGTGCAGTAGAAAGAAAACAATCCTAGGTTGGCATTTCAGGTCTGCCATTGATCGGCCGATGACCTTGGCCAAGTACCCGTCAATGCTCAGCACTCCCCGCAGCAGGAAAAGTGACACTTGCAGAGCTGCTGGTAAAGGTAGAGATAGTGTCTAGGTCAGTGCTTGGTACATATGGGCTCAGAAATAAGTTGTTGTTGTTACGGTTAGTCATTATCCTGGCACACGACTTTCCCACCACATACCTCTAATATTATAATAAAGACCTTACTGGCCTTGAAATAATAAATAAAATAATAAACCGCCTTAAATTTAGAGACCGCTTTTGACTGAAAGTACTCAAAACCCATTTCTATTTCTCCTCTGTTTAGTTCTGTAAAAGGACAGGAATGCTGTCATGGAGAATATGAGGACATCCCAGGTGCAACACAGGATATCACTGCCCAGCCTCAGTCTGGCTGCACGCTTTCACCAGCCAACCTAGGCCAAGTGAAAGAACAAAATGGCCCCCTGAGGAAGGTGGGCAAAAGAAAACAGGGACCAACTCTTCCCATTTTAGGCCACTAGGGAAGGCTCAAATGATCCCACCCACTGCACCAAATGCAAATCAAGTCATCTGAAAAATTAAAGAATATTGGGAAATGAGCAGTTTACACAGAAACTAAGAACTGA
Source organism: Myotis davidii (assembly GCF_000327345.1). Lineage (NCBI taxonomy): Eukaryota > Metazoa > Chordata > Mammalia > Chiroptera > Vespertilionidae > Myotis > Myotis davidii. The sequence continues at coordinate 2,340,019 of NW_006290031.1, read as the reverse complement.
GGCAAAGATCTGGGTTTTTATCAAAAATCATTTTAAAAACTTTAGTTCAGAATTAGCCCTGTCATTGCTTCCATTCTCGGCTTTTCTCAAGCTGTAGAAACAGAGCCAAACTCAGTGCCTTCAGGTTTTTGTTGGCTGCGAAATCATAGGAAGCCCTTCATCGCTCCCTGGTGTTGCAATTCTTTCTCTGTGCCACCGCCTCATCCACCACCTGCCTCACGCCAACACGTTGCCTACTATTTTCCTCTCTCCCCTCCTTCCCGCGTGGCCGATTGGCCGGAGCAGCGGGCCCTCCCGTCGCTGAGTCCAGTGCTTGTGAGGCACCCACGTCTGAGTTTTCCATGACGCACCTGCTGCCGTCAGGCTGGCTCCCAAGTAAATAAATGGCCAAATCTTTTCCAAAAGTGGTTTTGACAAAGAACAGCTTAAACCGCCAAAGATGTTGACAAATGTACTGCTATCTAGGAGAGGGGGTAAACCAACCCATTTGAACGACAAGCACAGATAAGGCCAGGTCTTTGTCCCCTTGCCTTTTTACATTGGTATTCCTGGTGAGGCGAAGGGAAAGCAGAAAAGGAAACAAAGGCGGATCTTTAGTGCTGGCTGCCCCAGGGTTGATTAGGATGCTGATCTGTGTGGCAGGTTTCTGGGTTCTCACCCAACTTTTTGGCTACTACTCAAAGGATTTAACAGCCCGTTTGCTAACTAGTCGTGTACAAAGCCGGTCTAAAAATAGTACATTCCAGGGTCTGAATTGGGTGAGTGGAATGAGTGGCAATGACTGTATTGTAGATTACAAGTAAGGTACTCTGTGGTACTTGATCTGCAGGGTTATTCACATGCTTCATCTGGTTTGGTTAAAAAATGCAAACACATTTACCAACGTCCACAACCATTTTGTTTACTTGTGCTCTGGAGTGCTCATGTGTGTTTATGACAGACAAGTGTGCATGTTCTATTTTCTGACAATCAAACAAAGCTCTCCGGGGTGAGGCAGATAGCCTAGTGAACCAATGGAGCCCACACCCCTGGGAATCGCTGATGTGGTGCCATGGTGACAGGTTTCCTGCTGCGCTGGCCATCCTAAAGGATTTTTGCTGAAGGTAGGAATCCAGAAGAGGCTCTGACAACTGGTGGGACTGCAAGGCCTGGCTGAAATCTCCCTGGAAACCACGTGTGAGAGCTTGAGCCTTGCCAGGCGTTTTTCCCAGAGAGAGCAACTCTGCTCGTTGTCCAGCTACTCTAAATGGGCTGTGTGGGACAGCAAAGGTAAGGTCCTGTCCCTACGTGTCCAGGAGGACTGTGGCCGCCACAGTCACAGGAGACTCAGGCTCAGCGAGGAGCCTAAAAGAACTTTACAGAAGAACAATATTCTCTGGAACGAAGATGCCAGGAAAGTGTTTAACAGTCTGAAAGAGAAGCCACCCTCCTAAGTGTTTTCAGCTGCAAATGGTGCTCCTGCCTATATATTTTGAGGGGAGAATTTTTCTCATACCACAATATAAAATAATTATTTCCTACATAAAAAGTTGGGAGACTCTCTTATTTAATCCAATATAGAAACTTGTGGGTCATTCTGGCAGGTCTACTTCCTCTCAGAAGATGGAACCTGAGATCAGGGACTGCTTTTGAAGGAGTTAGACTACGGAAATGCATCACAGAAGATAAAAAAAACAAAAACAACAACAACCCAGCCCATCACTTGGCAAACACTTGTCCCACCCAAAGTTCATGCCTTGGGTCTGACAGTCCCTAGAAGTGTACATATTGGCACCCCTCTCTCCCCTACTCATGCTCTATGACTTTGGGACAGTTACATAAACTCTTGGACCCCACCCCCCAGTTTCCTCATCTGTAAAATAGTGAGAATAACACGCACCTCATTAAGTACATTGTTGTGAGGATTAAATGAGGTAATATAAGCAAAGCATGTAGCCCACGGTAATAAATGGGAGGTGTTTAACAGCATTCCTGGGCAGAGTTTCTCCCCTGCCTGATGCAATCCTGGCCTCCCTCAACATAGGTATCATCTCATAGGCACAAATGTCTAATTCCTTTTGAGAATTACCACTGTCCTCCTCATTATTATCCTGGGTGTTGAAGAATGAACAACTCAGAAAGCATTAAATCAGAATTTTCTGTCATTTCCCTCTTTATAACCTACTACATGATAACAAGGGCTATTTCTTCTTGGAGATGTCTTGAATGATAACATAAACCATTACTTTGGCCATTCTGGAATTTCCTCAATCTGGCTTTTATTTCTTATGCTAAGGAATTATGATTTTTTTCAATAAGATAGACATTTGCTTACATCCCTAAAGAGTCAGGAAAACAATATACAGTTCATCCCTTGTTTGAGACTGCATTTTTCAAATGAACAAGAGGATATAACTGAATAGACTTTTTTTTGGCACATCTTCAGGCATGAGCAGAGTGAGCTCTGAAGAGTCTGATGTAGTTATGGAGACACGGAGAACCAAAGAATTTCCAAATCATGCAAAAAATGAACCCACTATGTTTGTAAAGTTGAGAAGGGCAGATGAGGTAGCTCTATAAATGGAAAAATCAGTCTGAAAACAAAGTGTAGACAATACCTCTGCTGGTAGCTATTTTCAAGATGTATGTTCAGCACCTGTGCTGCAGCGTTCTATAGTTATTCTACAAAGAAGGGTCTCTGTTACTACTACAACTTTTAGTGATCATTATTCAAAGTTTACTAAGCTCCTGTAAACAAAATTACCTCAGTCAGATGCAAACAATATCGGAACTAACCTGTGTACAAAATTTTCACCTCACAATACTTAAAAATCACATTGGATAGACCTATAAACAATTTTGAATTGTCCAAGAGGGCATAATCTTGCCTCTAATGTGCTTCTATTCTCAAAGATATAAAATGTACACATACAGCAATGGAAAGAATGACATTTTCTTCTTCAATTCATTTGAGGTTTGTTTATTTTTGTTTTTTATTGTAAGGCTATCTATTAATGTACTGACTATGTCTAGGCATCAAAAGAGACTAAAAACTATTCCTGTATGTGTGGATCTTGTGGAGAAAGAAATTACTTTCATCTAAAATCATTCAAGATAGTGGGTATAAGTACCCAATTTCATTTAATTAGCCACTAAAAAATTGACAGAGATCACCAAGGCTGTGGACAGTCAACACCAAGGTAGGCTGGTGTGGCAGAGATGTGGTATTTAGTAAGGTAGGTGAGTGTGGCTGCCATGGGTTGAATTGTGTTCCTTCCCCCAAATTCCTCTGTTGAAGTTGTAACCCCCACGACCTCATAATGTAACTGTATTTGGAGATAGGTCCTTTAAAGAAATAGTTAAGTCATAATGAGGTCATTAGCATGGTCCTAATCCAATATGACTAGTGTCCTGCTAAGAAGAGGCGATTAGGACACAGACACTCAGTGGGGAGACCATGGGAAGACACAGGGAGAAGGTAGTCACCCACAAGCCCAGGAGGGTGGCCTCAGAAAAACACAACTCCTTGGACATTTTGATCTCAGATCTCGCATCCAAAATTGTGGGAAAATAAACAATCTGTTGCTAAAGCCAGCCAGTCTGTCTTCCTTTTGATGGTAGCCCATGTAGACGAGGGATGAGTAAGGCTGCTAAGGTAGAGAAAAGGGGCAATGGGCTCGGCACAGACCTCCTCCTGTTATTAAATATCTAATTCTTGTTTGCATATTATTTTCTTTGTTTATGTCTTTGGTGTAGAGGGTGGGGAGAAGGGAGATGGGAAAGAAATTGAGAAGGGGAGAAGTGGAAACAGAAACAGAGAGACTATTTGACACCTTACAAGTGTTTGACTAGAGATGATTGGATATGGAAAAGCAGCAGAGAGCAGCAACCATAAAAGCAGTGAGCAGTTTTAAAACTAAGGGATAGCATTAAGAATAAGGAACTATAGAGTGTTTCACAAAATTATTGAAAATCTGAAATGTATCTGCATTCAATAGGAAGTCTTTATTGCTCACTTGTGGCCTCTTGATAAGTTCAACCTTTATCTTCTGAAGATAAATTCCAATATTATCATTATAGTTATGACTTCTATGATATTTATAATACTCCAGGGTTGCCATCCTGCCACATTATTTTTGTACTGTTGAAATACTTCTTTAAAAAAACAATGGATATAAATGACGCAAATGTAATATGAAAGCATTTATATCACTAGCAAAGACATGGCTGAGCTATTTAGTCAAATAGGACTTGACACTCAAGTGATTCTTATTACCCATGAAACATTTCCCAGTGATTCAGGGGCTTTCAATTGGTTGAGAAACTTAGGTAAGGACAAATGCCAATAGATGAAGATAAAATGCTGCCTCAAAACTAAGTTACTAAAATCTGGGATAAACCCCAAACTCATCTAATATATTTTATCACCCAGACATAATTTGGTTTCAGTGGTGATGTAAAAAAATCCTGCTTAAGTGACCACATGTGCATTGTTGTTTCTTAAGGTAAGAGCTTATGTTTGGTCTGAGCTCCTATGAGTACTTTAATCTCAGTAGAGAATTTAGAGAAATATGCTCCTTTCATTACAATTTTGCAAATTGTGTTTGGGGTGGGCAGGAAATAGAATTACTGAGAAAGGTTTTTATACTCTGATGAAAAATATTTGTTAGAAACTATTAGAAGGAACATTTCTTACTTTAGAACGCTCTTATTTTTGTTCTCTCTAGGTTGAAAGGCCTGAGCTTCTTCAGAGGTCCCTCCCTGGCCACGGTCTGGAGGCTTCTCATGAGAGACTCCTACCTTGGGCAGCATGTAGTCTCTAGGTCATCTTTCCCAGGAGAAAAAGGTAAAATATAAAACATCTTTGGTGCTTTTCTCTGTATCTCTTTCAATAGCACAATGCTCAGCTCGGCAAACATTGAGCAAGAGAGAGAGAGAGAGAGAGAGAGAGAGAGAGAGAAGGAATGAGAATGAATGAATATTGGCTTTATGTACAATTGCTGCACTTGGAAAAATGTGGTCTGCAGTGGTAGGAAAATTCCAGCTAAGTTTTATAGAAATTCTGTTCTAGTAAGTATGCTGTTCAACTATTGGCCCCAACGATCACCTCCTAACCCAGCTGCTTCCATAGAGAACACTTTGCTGCATAGAAGGATTGTTCCTGCCATCAAGGCATCAGAAACAAGGATACCATGTCCATCCTAATGACTTCCATTTCAGTTATGACAGGGCCCCACATGCCCCAGAGTAATCTGAGCAATCATCCCCAATTCTTCTCCTAGGTTCATCATATCTGGAATGAGAGGAAAGAAAAAGAAAAGTAACACCCTTGTTAAGTGAAAGAGACTGGGCAAGGCACTGCAGAAAACACATTTTAGAAGGTTCACCCAGCCCATAAGGCTCTCCTCAGCTCCACCGCTCACCACAGGCGGAGCCCCTTCAGCCCAGTTACATTGTCTGAGCTCACAGCTCCCTCCCCCTGTACCCAGCCAACACCCCTCCTGCCACAGTGAACTTCTGCAGCAGCTGAGACAATGGATAGGGGGTATGGGACTCTGTTCCCTCATTACTGAGGTCCTGGAAAGGGAAGACATAAACCCATGGGCAGTTACGTTCTGTCAGCTCTGTTGGCTTAGAAGAGATAAAGCCAGTCCTCACAAAAAGAGGAAAAAAACAATACAGACATACAGAGCGAGGCTACAATGGCTCCTGATGACATTTTGTTTCTTGGTTCCAGCCTCATTAGAAGGCTTAGCTGAATTCTTGATTTTAAGAATGATGGGATATCAGTGTAACCTTATAATTAAATCTCTCTCTGTCTCACTCTCTCTCACATTTTTTTCTTAAATTAGCTCAGGTGGGTTTCTGTTACCTGGAATGAAAGGAATCCTAGCTAATAAAGCAATGCACATGCGTTACCTTATTTAACATGGTTTTCTCAACAGCTCTGTGAGGTATTTTTAATCTATATTTTACAGATGGGGGAACTGGTATTACTAAGTTGCATAGGCCTTATGCCTTGTACATTTCAGGGATAGCATTTGAACACAAGTTTTCTGGCTTCTAAAACCTGGGCTTTTCCCACCGGGCCCTTATCCCTGTGGTGGTACTCTGACAGCTGGGGGGATCTTCCCCACGGCCTTAGAGTGACACTGAAGTTTTACAAAACTGAAGTAACAAAGATTTCAGACACCACAAGCACCCCCTGAATACTTGTTCCCTGGCAGGACGTCAGTTACTGCCTGTCCTGCCTGCCCCTCCCCACCAGGAACACAGACGGGTATTCGTCTAGGGCTGGAGGAGCTGCTTCTAGGCTCCCCAGGGAACAGGGACCCTCCCACAGAAGAAACAAAATGAAGTCCAAAGGGTTGTACATCTTTTGGATATGCTCTATGACCTCTGACATTCAGCTGGGTCCTGGGACACCAGGCTCATTGCACTGAAAACAGTCCTCCCTTGCGTAACACTCAGAGCGCTCCTTATACTGGAAAATTTGACGAAGATGAGTCAGTCTATTCTTTCTCAGGAACAGAGGGTCCTTTATCTTTCCACTAAAAGTAGGCTCCGCTGAAAGCTGTTTTCTGATTCACTTGGTGATTAATTATTTGGAATCCATGATTTAGATTCTGCTGGAGAGGTGAGGATGCTGTCCAGGAGGGGCCTGTGGCCTGGGTTTGGCCAGGGAAATGCTCTGGGGCTCATGTGTTTCTCAGGACCTGTGGTACCTGTATATGTGCTTGGGGACAGAGAGAGAAAATTGAAGCAAAATGTTAACAATTGTTGAATCCAAGTGAAGAATACATACTTATTACACTAGTCTTTCAACTTTGTGTGGGTTTGAAAGTTTTCAAAGTAAATCGAAGTGGGAAAAAAGAACAAAGACCAAATTGACTTTCACCTTATGAATGAATTAGAAAGCCCAGGTACTTCTTTTCCTGGCATACCGTAGGTTGGAGAAATTGGAAAATTGGGCAGAATAAACAGGCAGTTTATAAGTTGAAGGTCCTTTAAGTCTATATTTTGACTGATTCTAAGAAATGATCTGCCAGAAGAAGTTTTCTGGTTAAAAATTTAGAGAAACTGCATACTCTATCTCCCTTTTGCAGAATCACAATGAATACCATTAATATGCCAAAGCTCTCATAGAAGACCAAATTCCGGGTTTGGAAAAAGGTAAAGACAATGTTTATTGGTATTCACAGAGACAGAGAAAATGTTTCTTATAAATATCATGCAGATTGAAATACTTAGCACCATTTCCACCAACAAAAACCCCATATTTTATCCCAGTTCTAGATGTTCTACATATAGGATCTGTTTTGCAAACATGACACCTTTGTTTATAACCATGGAGACATATGTTGTTTGCTCCTAATATTATACCGTACGTGTGAAAATGAAATGCCTTCTATATAGGATGCTAATTTAAGTTTCATCCAGTTATACAGACTAAATATTATTACATGAAATTGATAGAATTGCCCTGTCTTAAGTCACACTGTTTACTTTAACTGTTGTGGTAGACTGAGGAGGAAAAATACCCACGGTTTGTTGCTTTACAAGCCAAACACATTAAGAACATACATCTGCTTTAAAACTACACAATTTCTTTTTTCATGCCCAAGCAGATTTGCTCTGGGCTCCAGCCGTTATCAACCTCGGCTCTGTCTCTGAGGACTGCGGTTTGCATTCTGAGCATGAGCCCAGCCTTGGTACAGGACAGGCAGACTCAGGCAACAGCTGTCAACTCCCCTTGGGGAAGGCACAACTCTGTCTCAAAACTGGCAGAGAATTGAAGGAGTTCCCTTCCCTTTATGGCTTTTATCTCTCTGGGTAATGGGGGCTGATGCTTAAGGGAGGCAATTCTTGAGTAATAAATCCAATTGCAAAGAAAGCAAGGGAAGAAGGAGGAAAATTACAGTGAAAGAAGTTTCCTTTGTTTACGATGTTTAATTGGATTCCACACTTGAATGAAGAAGGCTGAGTTCTCTCCCAGGGTGACTGGGAAGGGGAAAAGGTGGGTTTCCACTGTCTGTGTGCTTTTTAATGTGCAAATGAGTCAGAACCACAAGTGAGTTTGTGGTTCTGAGTCCCAGGCGACTGGGTGCTCAGTAAATATTAATTGAAGAGGATGATGGTTGGGAGGAGTGGGCGTCATTACATTCTTCCAGGCACAGCCCTCTGGGATGCACAGAAAGGTCTCTCTTTCTCTTGCCCCAGGCACTACCTGAGTGACCAGTTCTGTTAATGAGAAAGGTCTCAGTATTCTCACTTGTCTTCCACTTCATCTCCTTCCCAACCCACTCTGCCTTCTGCCCCCAGAGGCTGATGAAAACAAAATAGGGGAGAGTAGAAACAGCAGCTGCTGCAACCTCATTTTCTGTGTGGTCTTTTCCCATGGAACACTCCAGGTGCCCTCCTTGAGCTAAATGAATAATCCTCTCATTCTTAGCAACTTGCACCCCTTCTCACGGAGGATTACACAACTTGCTGTGCCTCCTGTGGGCATGCGATTTTTCCACCCTTGATGTCAGGCATGGGCATATGAGCACTTTGGCGAATGGAATGTGGGTCACCTCGATGATGCTCCATCTCAGCAAAAGCTTTATGAGCCTGTTATATGGACTGAATGTTTCTATCCAAAATTCATTTGTTGAAGCCCTAATGCCACGCCAATGTGATGGTAATTGGAAGTAGGGCCTTTAGCAGGTAAATAGATCGTGGGGGTGGACCCCTAATGAATGGGATTACTGCCCTTATATAAGAAGTGGCATGAGAGAGATGATCTCTCTCTCAGACATGTGATGATACAGTGAGGAGAGGCTATCTACAAACCAGCAAGCAGACCCGCTCCAGACCCTTAATCTGCAGGTACCTTGATCTTGGACTTCCCAGCCTCCAGAACTGGGAGAAAGTAATGTTTGCGGTTTAAGCCATCCAGTCTAGGATATTTTTGTTACAGCAGCCAAAACTAAGACAGAGCCATTGTATGACTCCATAAGCACTCGTTATTTCCTCTTTGCCAGAAGAATTTTATGTCCAGAAATGGACTGCTCTTTCAACTTCGATCTGGAATGAAGAAGACATGAGGCCAGTTCTAATGCAATGTCTTCTTTATTTTAGATCACAGAAAAAAAAAAAACACCTTTGTAGTTGTAACAGAGTCAGGGGGGTTGTTTGTTATAGCAGCAGAGCTAACCATTTCACACTGTTTGAGGGGAATAGGAAGATGAAGTTTGTGACTTGAACATTCCACCCGTCCTGGTCTTTATACATCAGGCTGCCAATCTGTGATGAATAATAAAAGCTCCTGCATTCCTTATACCTCCTGTTTTGACAGTGCCTTCCAACAGTCCCCTTGATTTAACTATAGCATAGTATGTTGTATAATGTGACATGCAACTCCCAACAGATCAAATAAGGGCCTTTTCTATGAAGATGTGTCCTCCCAGGTTAGAGAAGGCTTAGCTTTCTCCAGAGGGCCTCATGAAAAGCATTGTATTTTTCTCTTCTCTGAGCAGCAATCCAGATTAACCTCTAGCACTGGAGGCACCAAGAACCTTCGAGCAGAGGGGCCTGTGGTAGAATAGCATGACCACTCATATAGCTTTGATTCATCTGTGCTTTGCCTTAGTATAAATGGTCTTTCCCCAAAGGATATGCCTTGTGTAAATTACAATTAAATACTTAGACTAATGTCCTAAACGGGGGAAAACAACCTAAAAATAATTTGAGATCTTTGTGTTGCTATTAATGATCATTATTTATTGGTTTAGGTTATGCCTTTATGAAGATGGTTGCATAAAAATATTGACTCACAGGGCCTTCTTGAGGAACTCTTTGACTAGAAAATTCTTATATCCTCATGAATTTAAGCAGATTATGTCATACCAATAGATTGTGAGAGCTATCATAAAATAAGGAGTTGAAACCAACAGATGATTAAAACTGACCATAGGGCCCTAGCCCATTTGGCTCAGTGGATAGAGTGTCGGCCTGGGGACTGAAGGGTCCCAGGTTTGATTCCGGTCAAGGGCATGTACCTTGGTTGCAGGCACATCCCCAGTAGGGAGTGTGCAGGAGGCAGCTGATCGATGCTTCTCTCTCATTGATGTTTCTAACTCTCTATCCCTCTCCCTTCCTCTCTGTAAAAAATCAATAAAATATATTTTTTAAAAAACAGACCATAGAAATGTAACTGTGACCTTTAAAAACATGCTGGGGTTCAGGCAGGATGTAAGCTTGATCCCCAGTGTGGGCATGCAAGAGGCAGCTGATCCATGTTTCTCATCGATGTTTCTCATCGATGTTTCTAACGCTCTATCCCTCTCCCCTCCTCTCTGTAAAAAATCAATAAAAAATATGTTTTTTAAAAAAGAAATATTAGCCTAAGTTCTTTCTGTGACATATGTGTATGTGTTTATGATCTATTTTTGTAATACGATAAAAAAAAAAAAACGGCTCCAAAAATACCACTCTCCCCTTTGACATTTATTGGTGTTAGCAATAATGTCAGGAAGCATTAGCATACTAAAGCAGTACACAAATGCTGCCTAAAGCATATCTTTGGGTTTTATTTTTAAAAGAATTTGATATCTACCCTGATTCTTAATTTTAATGATGTTTTGGGCTAAATTCCTATATATGCTAGATGGGACTATGTTGAGATATGGGATCTTGTCCTATTCATTTTTAGTAAGAACTTGCATAAAGCCCAGTAAATAAGAGGGTTTTAAAAAACGGTTTGGATGGATAGACAGACAGATGGGTGAATGGATAGGTGGATGAAAGAATGAATGGGAGAATAAACAGGTGGGTCTCCTCTCCTCCCCAAAAATAAAATAAGAAAAAAAGTCATTATTTTGATGTTGATATTAATTCAATCTATTTTTAAAAGATGCATATTTTCTTTTAATATAAATTAGATAAATACAAATTAATATAAATTAAGTTGTTATAACCATCATCATCATAGTAGTAATTCAGAATGTTTACCTCCAGGCATTGTTTTAAGTGCTGCTCTTTGATTTTTCCCCTGGAGGTCATGGATTACCCTCTTCATGCCCTGAAAGGTTTTCCTTGAGAACCCTCAACAGTGACTCCACAACAAGACCAGATTTCATCATCAGGGAGAGCATCTGGTTTGGAGTTCCTCAGTTATTCTAATGTAGTCATAAGGTGTGGACAAAAGTTTCCCTCATATTGCTGTAATTCCTTTTATAGGGAGGAGCTAGGAAATTCAGATTGGAATGGTTTTCCTG
>NW_006290031.1:2305440-2328766 GCF_000327345.1 Myotis davidii | reverse complement strand
GTTTGCCTGCTGAGATTTGGTGAGGTCCATAATTGTCTTAATAAGAGGTTGGTTGCCATAGCACTGAGATCTGTTAGGTTTTAATTATCAACTATTTGTTTTATCCTTAAAAATAAGAACCTTTTAAAGAAAAGTGTCACTTCCCTCCTTTGTACTCCTCTCTAGCTATTGCCTAGTTCTGTAGCTTTGAACCCTAGTCACCAGTCCATCCTTCTTGAAGTTGATTCCTCCTTTAGTTTTCATGATATCACTCCCTTCTTGTTCTCTACCTGGTTCTCAAACCATCTCTTCTCAGAGTCCACTGCTGGACCCTGTCTAATGTTGGCCTTCCTCAGCCTTTGTTTCCAGCCCTCTTCAATTCCTACTCTAGAGCCTCTTCTGCAGTGCTCTCACCCACTCCCCTGGTTTTAATTTTCACCTCTACACTGGTAACTCCCAACTATGTATCTGGTTTTGATTTCTCCCCAGCCCCAGACCTACAGATTCAAGGGACTACCCGATGTCTACCTCAGGGTGCGCATCACCTTCAACTCCTGCTAAACGTCCTGTATCTTCATTGGTGGCTGCTCTCTCTCTGTTTCGCATGCCCGGAATTTGAAAGTCATCCCCCCTGAGTGTCACAAACAGCAAACCAAGACATTAAACATCACAATGCTTATCTTATGGCAGTCATTATGCTAGATTTGGGGAATACAGAGATGAAAAAGATATTTCTGCCCTAATCGGTTTGGCTCAGTGGATAGAGCATCAGCCTGCGAACTCAAGAGTCCCGGGTTTGATTCTGGTCAGGGGCATGTACCTTGGTTGTGGGCACATCCCCAGTAGAGGGGTGTGCAGGAGGCAGCTGGTCGGTGTTTCTCTCTCATTGATGTTTCTAACTCTCTATCCCTCTCCCTTCCTTTCTGTAAAAATCAATAAAAATATATTTAAAAAAAAAGATATTTCCAAACTTCCATTGTGAGGAGAGAGGAAGCAAACAAAAAATGACAAAGACAGAATGATAGTGACACTTAAGAAGTAAAACACTGTGCCCTGGCCAGGCAGCTTCATTGGTTAGAGCAGTGGTTGGCAAACTGCAGCTTGCGAGCCACATGTGGCTCTTTGGCCCCTTGAGTGTGTCTCTTCCACAAAATACTGACTTCTGCGCATGGGCCACGAAGTTTCAGTCGCACCGTACATGCTCGCCCGCGCGTGGTATTTTGTGGAAGAGCCACACTCAAAGGGCCAAAGAGCCGCATGTGGCTCACGAGCCGCAGTTTGCCAACCACTGGGTTAGAGCATTGTCCTGGTACACCAAGGTTGTCAGTTTTATCCCCAGTCAGGGCACATACAAGAATTGACCAATGAATGCATAAATAAGTGGAGGAACAAATCGATGTTTCTTTCTCCTTTCCTCTCTCTCTCTCTCTCTCTCTCTCTCAAAAAAGTCAAATAAATAAATAAATAAATAAGAAAAAACAGTAAAACTCTGTAAGTGCAAGAAGGAGGGAGAGGGTGATACTGAGTTAGGACTTCAAGAAGAGGCAGCAGCAAGCTGAGCCTTGAAAGATGAGTAGAAACCTCCTAAATAAAAATGGGATAGTGGAAAGGGTAGTATTCCAAAAACAGGGAATTGTTCCCAAAGGCACAGGCTGTAATTGCGCAGCTTATTTCATTCATTTATTCACCTAGCTGGAGCTCAGAAATTATTCTAAGCTCAGAGGAGAGGGAATAGTGTACTAATAGCTCCGTGTGTGTGTGTGTGTGTGTGTGTGTGTGTGTATTTATGTGTGCGTGCACACGCTCACTGGGGAAGTGAGTATAGATACAGAAGAAACTAGAACAGTAAGTTGGGGCCAGCCGCTGGAAGCAGATGTTTGTTTCATTTATTTGAATGAAATGTACTTTGTACTTCCTGTGAGAAGGGTAGGCTGCTAAGTTTCAAGGCTGATATTCACTTATGCGGTTACAAAATAATGCAAGTTGACATGAAGTTGAAAAAGCACTATCACATGACCTCCTGCCATGCAGCAGATAGCAGTAAAATCAGGATTTAGTTGTAGATTCTTTTAGTTGTAGCTGCTTCTCTGGTCAGCTCTGGACAAAAATGCAAGTCAGGTTAAAAAGAAAAAGAAGAGGATGAGGAGAACAAGGAAGGAGGGCTGGAGTGGTAAAGAGGAAGAAGAGGAGTGGAAGGAAGAGGAAGAGAAGAACAGGAAGAAGAGGAAGGAGTAGGAGGAGGAAAAGACAACCAACAACTCTATTGTCCGTGTAGAATGTTCCCAGACTGACACAGTCTTAGCAGGAGTGGGGATGCAGATTGATCAGGCCGGTTTTAATGAGCCTACATACCTGCCAGCCTCACCAGAAACATAAAATTAGAGCTCTCCAATCAGTGATGGATGCTTTTACTTTATTAGCCTTAAAGGGACATGGAACAAATTGCCATTCTTCAAGATAATAAACTGGCTAGAAAAATTTCTCATAATGGAGTTCCTTGCTTCTTCATCCCTTGGATAAGGAAAACAAGAGCATTTTCTGTAAAGAACAGCACCAAAACAGGTTGTAGAGAGACAAAGTGTAAATTTGAGAACGTTTTTAAGCCCAGATTGTACGTATCACTGAGTCAGAGGCTGAGATAATATACATTGTCTGCAAGGATCAAGAAAGGGAACAGGCTAATGGAGGTGTCGATTGGCTGCCATGATGGACATGGAAACATGGTGCTAGAGTGAGCGCTCTGTGTTGGGTTAATGTCGGGGACATCTAAAGAGGAAAACGAATCAGAGGTTGGGCTTCCAGAAGGATGGGAATAACGTTTGTATGAAACGGCTGCTGGCGAGCAAAGGAAAGTCATTTCCCCTTTGGGCGATAAGTAGCAGGGAGAGACACACAGGAGAGTAAACCTTGCAGTAGTACTGGCATGAATTTATCTGAAGAAGCTGTTAATGTGTTTGAACTGAGAACGAGGTTGCACTTATAGACTGTGTAAGTGCAGAATTCACCTCAAAGGGTTCCTGGGGATTTATAACTAAAGCTTGAGAATCCAGAGAGAAACAGTGATACTAACATGGTGTATTTAAAGGAGATGAAATCCAAGGGCATTTGCCAGACTCAAGAGGAACTCCTCTGTGTTCTATCCAAGCTGAACATTCCATTTTTTACAAGGGCTCCTTTGTTGTCATGTTTATACACAGACTAATAAATGCTTGACCTTTTTTAGTGATGAAGGAACAGTCTGTGCCTCAGGAGCATATTATTTCAAGAAGCACAAATGAAGAGAAAGTCCAAACCCCTTTGGGACAGATGGACTAAATATTTTTATATTGGAACCACATGGGGAAAGGCAGGGATGGGAAACAGAAAAGAAGGCCTGATAGGGGAACCTGGATGCAGCATCAGTCTTCTCAGATATTTCCAAGGACTCCAGGTATCTGAGGAACTGGACACCAACCTCATGAGAGGAGGGGATCAAAGTGAGCTAAACATTTATCTTGATGTGTAGTAAAAGTGGAAAATAAATGAGAAAAATATTTGTGGTCTGGCAAAAGTGTTATTTCTCAAGTTTTGGGTTCTGTCTGAAAAGGACTAGTATTCATTAAGACTTCACTTTCTACCTTGGACTAAGTGTTTAATATGAACTAACTTAAACATCACACTGACCCTCTGATGCAGGCATTATTATTCCCACCCCACCTTTTTTTCTTATATAGACATAGAGGTACAGCGAGTAAGTAACTTTCAAGGGTCACAGAATGTGAGAGTGACTTTGAACCCATTTAGCCTGATGCCTCCTGGTGACTGTCCCTCCCCCCGGGATGGAGCGTTATTCCCCATTCCTTGTTCTAAACAGGAAGTGCTGCTAAATCAAGGGTGAGCTCCAGAGCAGAGGAGATACCTGGGAAGTTGCCTTAAAGTATCCCACATGTCATGGTGTGGGGCATGTGCAGAATGTGGCATTTTATTCTTACCTACTCAAGGTTGTTTCTAACATATTGTCAAGAATACTTTAGAGAGCAAAGAATACACTAATTGATGATGATGGTGACAACGTTTATTTTAAAAATAAATTTTCATTCAATAAGCCTTGCATTTGGAGGGTCAGAGACCAGTGATGAAATGTGGGACTCCAGTGACAGAGCTGAGGCCACAGGTATCGGAAATGCAGCAGAAAGAAGCACTGAAAATGTGAGAGCCCTATGTAACGTGAAGCGATTGGTCTCGCTGTTGGACATAATGAACTCCCAGCAGCACTCAGCGCCACGCGATGCAGAGTTTATGGCACCCGTGAGACTGCATGAAGAGCAGCATTGAGTGGGACTGAGAACAGCTCTGCCCAAGGCCAGCAGTATGTTCAGTATGATGCACACCACACCCGTGCATCAAAACCAGCCTGGACTACTCCTCCCAGGAACCTAGGTGCTCAAGCTGTGACTCTCTTTCCTCCATTCTCCCCTCACTCAAGCCCTGTTTTCAGAAGCGATCAGATAAACTCATGCATTTTGAAAAGTTTAATCAGTGACACTTCCAAAGGAAGTTGGTTTTGACAGAAAATAAAGCTTCAGAACAAAGGTGAAACAAGGTCCCAGATTTAACTCTATATTCAGGAGTGTGACAAACCAAAAGGCAGTTTTTTTTGTTTTCCATCAATGATCTAATCTTCCCCCTCCAACTTTCCCTGCCACATCACACATAACACTGGGTAATATGGGGGGAGGGAAAATCTTAGAATTGCCACTTAAAGCCATCTCAGTCTCTTCTAGTCTTATTTTGAGCAGTTAGTTATCCCATCACTTACAACCTACCACCTGTATTAGTTTTCTGTTGCTGCTGTAAAAAATGAGCACAAATTTAGTGGCTAAAAAAACCATGAATTTATTATTTATGGTTCTAAAGTTCAGCAATCCGAAATGGGTCTCATTGGGCTAAATCAGTGGTCGGCAAACTGTGGCTCCTTGAGTGTGGCTCTTCCACAAAATACCACGTGTGGGTGTGCATGTACAGTACGATTGAAACTTCGTGGCCACACTCAAGGGGCCAAAGAGCCGCATGTGGCTCGCAAGCCGCAGTTTGCCGACCACTGGGCTAAATCAAGGTGTGGGAAGGGTTGGTTCCTTTCTGGGGACTCTAGGATAGAATTCCCTTATTTGCACTTTCCAGCTTCTGGAAGTCACCCATATCCTGTGGATTATGATTTTTTCCATCTTCAAAGCCAACAACAATGGGTAGAGTTCTTATATCCCTTCCCTTTGATCTGACTCCTCTGCCTCTTTCTTTCACACTTAAGGGCTCTTGAGTTCACACTGATCCTGTCCAAATAATCGAGGATAATCTCCCTACTTTAAGGTCAATTGATTAGCAACCTTAATTCCACCTGCAATCTTAATTCTCATTTCTTGGAGAAGAAAGGTAGGGATTACAAGAGCAGAAGGAACATTTACGGTTCATTACAGAGGGCAGAAATTCCCATTTTGGAAGCCAAAGCTTCCGAATGTTGGGAAAGATAAAATGGCTTTTCCTACAAGTTCTTCGATCATCCTGGTATGTTTAAAGGGGAAAAGTACATGACAGGTGGAAAGCATGGTATGTAGAAAGGAAGTTTGGGAGATGTGATCTCAAATACAAGCCCATTTATAATCAAAGAGCAGTTAATAGCCCTGACTGGGTAACTCAGTTGGTTAGAGCGTTGTCCTGATATGCCAAGGTTCCTGGTCAGAGCATATACAAGAAGCAACTAATAAATGCATAAATAAGAGGAACAACAAATTGACCTCTCTCTCTCTCTCTCTCTTCCTCTCTATCTCTCTCTCTCTCTCTCTATCTCTCTCTCTCTCTCTCTCTCTCTCTCTCTCTCTCTCTCTCTCTCTCTCCCCACCCTTCCTCTTGCTCTCTAAAATCAATAAATAAAAATTGTAAAAACAGCAGTTTATGGGTTTTGCTAATCTAACCCTACCCACACTGCTTTATACTTGGTGAGAAGCTGAAAGTTCATAAAAATGGTTGGAAAAATTGTGTTATGCATGGCCTTGGTTAAAAGGAAGCAAAATGCAAAGGACATAGATAAATCTTGTAGGAAGGACAAAATGCCAGGAGTCAGTATTTATTGTCTCCTGTGTGTCAAGAACCATATTGTTGCTTTACATACATGAGTTATCGAATGTAATCATTGCAGTGACTTCCTTATACAGATTCATATACTGAGGCTCAAAGAAGTAAAGCAGTGTTCAAGGGCCAGGTAACAGGAGGCAGACCCAGGACTGGAACTCAAGTCTTGCACCAAAGCCTGCTTTTAGAAAATACCCTACTTTGCGTTTAGAAACACTTGTATCCAAAGCAAAATCCCAGACATCAGAGCTGGTAATCAGAGACCAAGCAGGAAAATTAAAGTTTGGGAACTTAATAAAACACTAGAAAATATTGTATTTCACAAATGTATCACTCAGTTCAGTGACCCCCGAGTCGGAGAACAAGGTGATGGGTGCCTTTTGCCTGGGGTGTGGGAATTTGGCTCCAAAATTAGCCCTGATGGATGGGACAAAGGACTGCGGAATCACTAATTGTGTTCTACATGGAAACTGGTCTGTTGGCCCTCGGTAAACATTTTTAGTGAGAACTGCGATGACAAGGATTATGCCGTATTCAGAAAACAACAGTGAAGATGGAGGAGGTCTAGGAGTTCGAGGTGGAAGCTTGTTAACAAGGGACTTTGTGGAGGCTGATTTAAAGCCTGAAACTGCTGAGTAAAGACCAAAGGCCACACCAGTCCTTGCTGGGTAAAGGGGCAAAGTGGTAATGACAGAAGTTGGCCCCAGGGAAATGTGAAGTAAAAGCAGTGGAAGCCACAGAATGCTGACAAATGTTTAAAAAAAAAATCCTAAGAAGTCACATCAATGTCTGTTTCCAAATTTGAACAAAGTGGTGTTCTACTTTTCATTTGCTGGTCAGTGCTTCTTTTCTGTCTCTGGAAGTAATTGTCATGTTGTCTTCAGGATTCATTACAATGCCAAATGAGCATGTGTAAATCAATACCTCTCCGATCCATATCGTCAGAAAATGAGGTGCCACAAGGAAGTGAGTTTTCTAGTGAACTGAAGTTTAGACCCTTTACGTACCAAGCTCTGTAAAACTTTAGCTATTTTTATGGAAATTGTAATAAAATGGATTCCGCTCTTTTGGACTCATTAAACAGAGTGTATTGAACATTGCGCAACATGTTCTGAATGGCTCTGAGTCCTTGCTGTGACCATCAGCTGTGCCACAGGGCAGTGGTGCCAGATGTCCTCAGGGGCTGGTGAGATGTACAGGGTCCCCCTGCAATCTTTCCTGGACACAGAGGTGGTGATTGTCCTCCCTGCCTTTGGCCATGTGGTGGCTCCTGCTTTTATCCCCGGGTCAACTACTGAGCCAGCCTTTTTCTTTTTTTCTAATTTTATTTTTTATTACAAAGGGTATTACATAGGTGTCCATTTTTCCCCCCGCCCTAGACAGACCCCTAGCCTCCCCTATTCCCCAGTGTCTTATGTCCATTGGTTATGCTTATATCCAGCCTTTTTCTAAAAGTCAGTTCATATAGCTGCTATGACAAGTAAATATTCATTTTCTTCCTAGTTCATTGACTGCACTTTCTATTTTCTTTTCAGAGCTCTGTTCTTTCTTCCATGATTAAATGTGGGGTCCTGTCCTCACCCCCCCCTTCTCTTCCTTACATTTCCTCAGTAAACGCCTTCACTTCCACAGCTTCAATACAAACCTCTAGGTAGGTGATTTCACAATTTATATCCCCAGTTCCTAAGTATATTCTTAAATGTGGCTCTATTTTTCAGATGGTCCACTGAATATTTCCACTCAAATATTTTATCAATAGTTCCTCTGAAATCTACTTTTGGCTGCAAACTAAGAAAATAGTGCAGAGAACTGTATAAATGCCCCTGGAGCTTCTAGGTCATTTCATTCTAGATTTTCCTTCAGATAAAAGGGACAGAGAGTGGTGGAGGGAGCCAGCATGGGACTAACTAACATTTGCTGAATGCCTACTGTGTGCAAGGCACTGTGGTCTCTCCTAATTGACAGAGGTGAACATCTTCTAGGATTGCTTTCGAATAGTAGATAATAGGGGCAGATCAGACACAGATAAGGAATCTGCAGGGGTAGCATTGCAGTCACTGAAACTCCAGTGGAGGTTGCAGCCACACCAAAGGAAATGAGATCTCTGTTTGATGCAATAAATAAGAGGTGTCTGACAGCCTTTCAAATGACTTTCAAAGAGTTTCTGCTAAAGGTATCTTAGGGTTTGCAAAAAAAGACACATTCTTCCCGTAAGAAAGTGCTGGTTTCTGGGGAAGTGGATTATAAAATAAACTTGTAGTTCTCCTTTTCCCCCCTTGATAAAAGCACTTAGAGACTTCTAGGGCCCAAACTAAGGTCCTGGTAACATTTCTTAAATTCTGTGAATAGATTTCACTCAGTGAACGTCAAATTTCTGGTTGTCATGAGATGGGCGTATTCCAGTTATATTCTGTGCCACATTCCTCAGTGGAGCTCTTACTGATAGGCCAGCTGCAGAGCCGAGTATGTTTGCAGTCATACCTACTCCTCTAGCTTCGCTTTTCTGAGGGAACTCTGAGAAGCATAACTAATCCAGTCACCTGGCTTAATGTGGAGCAGATTCTGAAGATATTGCAAGAGGACTCTGATGGCCTAGAATGGTTTCTGAAACGATGTTTTCCAGAATAATTTTAAAAAGTGTAGTTGTATCTTTCCTTAAAAATATGGAATAAAATGACCTTTGTTCTGTTTTGTTTTCATATCAGTAATGCATACAGAACTTTCCCGATGCACGAATGGTGTGATAGAACGCAGACTGATTAGAATAAATGAAATGCCATTCTCCAAGAAGAAGCAACCTACCAGGTTGCCATATGGCTGGAATTATATTAGTTTATCCCTCTTTTTCTTTTTATTGGATTGAATAAGAGTTTTTGAGTGTTAACTGATTCTTTTTTCCCCTTCTTTTTGGTTTGTTTATATTGCTGTAAATATTCTTGTAGAGCAATTGTGACTCTTCTCATTGACCATATTCTCTGAAGGCTCATTCCAGGACACTGCTGTTAAATGTTGTGTATTGGACATAAATTATCCTGCATTGTTTGTGCCTCTTACTGTATTGTCTCTCTCATTGTCAGTGGCTCTAAGGATCGTGCTTCGTGAATTGGGCTAACCCTGTGAAGCAGATGAGATTTTAGCTCACTCCTTGATAGCTGCACTGGCTCCGTCTCAGCGAAAGCCTTATTTTCATTAAAGGAGCAGACATGCTGAGGAAGGAAGTGCTATTTTTACATAGGGACTTTTTCTACTGAAACCACATGATAACACTATGCTGTTAAAATGATCTCAAGCATGCTGAGTTAGCTGAAGAAACAATACAGTGTTGCCAACACCAAGACAGTACTGCTCTCGCGCCTCCTTCCAGGTACCCCAGCTCTTCTTGGTGGTCAAGAGGGGAGACTGGGAAGGTTGCTGTTGGGAATATACAAGTTACAGGTAAAGTGGAGGTCACATGTGGTTGGTTATCTACAAGAATTATTCAAAGTCTTGATTATTGCCACCAGTTATTGAAATATGAAAAATTTTGTGATAAAGGGACCTTTATAACCCTCATCAACATTGCCCCGGGACATACTAACCTGGGATAAAGATAGAAGCATAACATTAATAGAACAATATTTCTCTGACCCCATTTCTCAACATTCTGCAGAAAACTCATTCCTTCTCAAATTCCTTCTTAGATTAGCCGTGTCTTTAAAATGTTCCTACGAGGTCTTAAAGAATTCCTCTTAGCTACCATTATTTTACTCCTCTCTAGCTCTTGGCTTCCTGTGGTGGTTTTTATTGTCAATGTGTCAGTGACTTAATGAAAATTGATCTTTGTTGCACACTTATGTTTAACAAGCATTTTAGCAGATTTCTCTATCTTCAGTCATAGTGAATCAAATAACACTTGATTTATTTTAATATTTTAAAATTTTTCACATGAATTAACAGGTATACAAATAGGAAAAGTCTTAAACATAAGGTTGAGATTTATAAAAATCTCATTTTGCAATAAATTCCAAAAATTGCAATAATTTTCACATCTTAGATTATTTGGGGTCAATTCTAATGGCTTTCAAATGTCTCCACAGTCACGTATTTTCCACTAAAATATCTTTTCCAGAAAAATTCATCATAAATTTTATTTATATTTGGTAAAAAATTTCTAAAGTTTTCCTTTTTGGCAAATATTCAAGAAAATAACTAAATGGTAGTAGATATTAGCATTGTTTGATCCATTGCATTAGATGAGTGTCTAGTTTTTGGTGAAATGAATAAGGCATTTAAACATTACCCTTTGATATCTTTTGGCAACATCAGAGCACAGAGCAGCATTTTAATAGTTTATACTAGTATCTACCTAACAGTTTGAACATTCATCTGTTGGCTATAGTCCCATAATATTTCATGTAAAACATTTCCAATAACCAATGAGTAAATTTTAATAAAAACCACAGCTTCAGCCAGAGGTACTTATTTAGGTAACTACTAAATTTTAATATCACTGATGTAAATATTTTACTTTCTGGATTTGTTTTTAGTTCAAAAGCAATTAAGAACTTAAAAAGAATAAATTACAGTTTTAAAGGTAACATTCAAATATTCTACCCATGAACTAAAATTTGTGCTTGGAAAACAAAAGTACTGCATAAATAAACACAAGTGTTCACATAAAATGGAGGAATTAAAGTAACTGAAGTTTTGTGTCTTCATCTTTAAAGTCACTGTGCTATCATTATTTATCACACATCAAAATTTTAAATGCAGACATATGAAGTGCCACAGGGGTTGTAGAAATTACTGTTAAAACAAATGTGTAGGGCTGAGTCCATGTGTATCCAAGGTTAATTGGGTCATTGGGAGTTCTCTGATTTCATTTCTAGACGGAATACAATAAATATTTTAAAAATAACAAAATATGCTAATTTGAAGCTTACATAAATTACAACTAACACTAACTGCAGCAATTGTTTAGAATTTAAGCCAACATAAGACTTTTTTTCAGGGAGGACAATTTTATCACTCACATTGTTTAGAATGGCAGAGAATGGTGATAATAAAAAGCAGACCAACTCTTAGTCTGTTTTATTATGGTTTTAAAATTCTCTAGACAAGGCTCCCCCTTCCAGCCTGGCCTGGGGAGGCTGCTCCATGGAATAGCCACTTGGTAGAGTGTGCCTGAAGGAGTTCTGTGACAAGCAAACTGCAGAGACTTGAAATTGACAACTATAATAAATATTTAAGTGCAATAAAGCTTTTTTTTTAAAGGTTGGGGCTGAGATAGTAATTTAGTGATAAAAATCAAAACAATATTATTTTCTCAGTTTTTAAGGTTTGTTATTAGCCAAATTTGTGGGAGGAGAGTCATTTAAATGTGTTACAAGCACCCTGTGTAGGATTGAAGAAAGCATCATTCTCCGTGTAAATTGAAGGGGTTGGTCTAGAATTATCTTGTAAGGCCCTTTCAGCTCTAACAATGAGTGCTAGTTATTATGTTTTTGTGAATGAAAGAAACTAGCAACCCCCCTTCACTTCCCACAGTTCTCCCATCCCCAATCCTCAGGGGTGGGCTGGGAGAGGAGATTAAACCCACACACCTTTCTGCATTTCTATAATCTCCACACAGGAAAGAGAAGGAAACATAAGCACTAACACTTTTTTTTCAGGGTCTTTGTGACCCTAAGGATGTCCACAGAGAGGGAGATTGCTCTGCAATGAACCCCATTTCTTATGCAATGGCCGGTCTCCGGTGCAGTCTGAGGACAAACAAAGGGAACTGACATTGCTCTGCATAAAAATGTCAAGTGAGAGGTAGTTCCTTCCTGGGAAGAAACAGCTTTGAAATTTTGTTGCAAATGGAAAAAAATGTGTGTTTTAAAAATGTATGTATTTTTTAATTTTTCAATTACAGATTACCTTTAGTATTATTTTGTACTAGTTTTAGGTGTACAGCATAGTAGTGAGATAATCATACATTTGACATAGTGTTCCCCTCAATATTTCTAGTACCCACCTGGTACCATACTTAGTTATTACAATGCTATTGACTATATTCCCTGTGCCCTACTTGACATCCCAGTGACTTATTCTGTAACTACCAATTAGTACTGGAAAAAATAGGTCTTGATTCTACTGTTTCTGAAAATTCATTTTTGTGCTTGGAAAATGCAGTGTTTGTGTGTGTGGTTTTGAGAGAGAGAGAGAGAGAGAGAGAGAGAGAGAGAGAGAGAGAGAGAGAGAGAGAGAGATACCACTGGACTACTGAGGTGGGGATGAGTGTATCATCACCTCACAGCTCACACTGGAGTTTTCTTAAAGGAATGTAGAGGGTATACATAAAAATAATATCATCTAATAATTATGGGTGTAATCATAATAATTGCTTGACACAGCAAGTACTTTGCACCCGTGCTTTATACATACCCTATTCAACTCTGGATTATGTTAAAAGATAAACTGAGGCATATTAAAAATTTCAAGAATTTATCTGAACAAAAATTTATTCGAATCAGGCAGCACTGAACCAGAGATGGTTAGGAGTGCAGCTGACAAGCTCTGGGAGAGATGTTTATAGAGAAAAGGCTGGAGCAAAATAAGGAAATTATTGGTTGGCTGTTTAGGGTTGGTTGTCCTTAGGTTTCAATTTTGTAATCTTAAAGCATTTACAGGCTTAGATTTTGGTTTGTTTACATAGGCCACGACGACATTAGAGCCACCTCAGCTAATAGCTTCCTTGTTTAATTGGTTTACTTAATTTCTCTATCTTGCAGTTGAGGAACTGGGGCACAGAGAAGTTCCGTAACTTGCCACGGGACATACGTATAATTTGTATGTGGTAGATAATCAGGATTTGCATCCAATTCTTAATAACACACTACTTTTTAACAACTAACATTGATCTAGCATTTACTAGTATCAGGCACTGTACTAAGTGCTTTACTTGAGGTACACCTCACATCTATTTGAGATCAGTAGGGTTATTATCCCCATTTTATATAAAATACTAGAGGCCCCGTGCACAAAATTCATGTAGTGAATTCTTCTTAAGTCCATTCTAACATAAGTTCAAGACATTTAGAAATGACTTTACTCTCTTCAGCCCTGGTGGACTCAGTGCTCAGCTACAAGACCCTAAAAGGGATCACACTGCTTCCCTAGAGCCCCCTCAAAAGCTCATCATTGTCCAATACATTGCACTTTCCTTCCTTCAATGTTTTCTCTCCCCTTGCATTTTGAGTGTTTATGAAGACTTCAATGGTCAGGCAATGTCTGGACTGATCTCATTAGAAGCTGTGCAAAGTCAGGCTTAGTCCATACAAACCTCAGACACTGCTTTACAGTAGAGCAGAGTAGTGGAGAGGGCGACCTGCCAACTTTGGAGGGAGGAAAGATTTGTATCAGCCCTGGGACCTGTCTTTTTTTATAGATGCCAGAAAAAGTCTGATGCCTCCTGGGGGACGGGGGGACATTATTAATGACAGTTGGAAAGAAGTAATAAATATTGAATTGAGGTTTAAGTTGTTAAAGGATAATTTTTTCAAAATTAAAATCAAGACTTTCATACAAATATGAAATGGACAAGTACTGGAGATTTTATAGAAATCTTTCATTAATGAGGAAACCAATAAGATGTTAACAATCAGTTAAAGAGAAACATCTGAAGAAGAGGCAATTGGGAATGGGACAATGAAATTGCTAATAAATACAAAGCTTATTAGGCCAAAAAAAATTTAATGTTTGGAATCTTCTTTTCTACAATGGAAAATCAAATGTACCTCTACAAAATGAAAATCATTTTCATCTCTGTGGACAAGAATTATTTGCATCATTGTCAGTGTTGTATAATTTACAGAGTTATAAAGTGGCCCTGTCAAAGGCAGTGAAAGGCACAGACCCCAATAAAATCAGACAAGCCCTGAAGGTCTTCTAGACAATGCTTAGCTTTCTACCCAGTTATCTTTTGCATGTTTAAAGTCTTTCACAATTTTTTTTTCTGAAGGATTCATAAATAAAAACTTAGTTATCAAATACAGCAAGCTGGAGAGGTGATTTCTTGAATAGACTCCTTAAAATAGTAATTGATATTCAAAGAGGGTCTCTGTTAGCTTGTTACAGTTCTCCTGCCTTACCTCCCATTTCCCCTGTTATCTCTATTTCAAGCTGTCATCAGGAAGATTTGGTACTGGAGAAATGTAGGAAAGTTTAATATTGCATCCAACAAAGTTTGGCTTAATACAAGTAATTGTCATATCCCTGTTGGCAGGTGGTTTACTTCTGACACTTTCAAACAACCTGCAGAAAGTTGATTACTTATCCCCTTGTTGGCTGTAATATAGTCTCAAAATCAGGCAAAATAAGGGCTGTTTCTCAGCATACTTTATATTCATTTGCTATATCCAACTTTAAGATAAAAGTATTGCCCAGCAGTCAGTTTATTGGTGTAAAAAACCCACTCTCTCTCCCTCCCTGTTTTACTGGCAGAGCCCCTAGCTGACACGTAAGACGGAACCCCTGAAGTAAGTTTCTCACGTTATCCCCAGCATCTCTTCCTGGCTCCAGGCTCCTGGCACACTGGAGCAGCATTCTCTCCTCCTGGCTCTGAGCTTCACTGGCCCGTCCATACCTGTCCCCTCCCACTCTTCTGGATCTTCTGTTCACACTAGGAGCCAGAAATGTTCAGGACCACAGTGTCAGAGCCTCCAGGAATTTCCCTTGGCTCAGGGGCAAGGGATCATGCCCACCAGTAGCCAAATATCAAAGTTCATGCCCAGTAGGATGATTATCCAAGCAGAAGTGAGGATGAGATATTGAAATTTCAAATAGCTGCATAAGAACAGCCTACTGGAGATAATTCTCAAGGGAAAGTACAATGAGATACTATCCCCCTCACAAAGTTGGAAAATATTAAAACAAAATAAAATACCCATTACCAAAGAGGGTGTGATGGGGTTGCTTTTTACTGGTATACTGGTAAAGATACTTGTGAAATTAAGTGGCTCCATGACCAGGAGCCTTAGAATTTCAGACCTCTTGATCCATCAACTTCTCTTCTGAGGATAATTCAAAATATAGTGAAAAGTTCATGCATAAAAAGGTGTATTCCAATATTATCCTATATAATAAATGCATAATATGCAAATTGACCAAATGGCAGAACAACCAGTCACTATGACATGCACTGACCACCAGGGGGCAGAGGCTCAATGCAGGAGCTGCCCCCTGGTGATCAGTGCACTCCCACAGGGGGAGCACCACTCAGCCAGAAGACAGGCTCACAGCTGGCGAGCACAGCGGTGGTGGTCGGAACCTCTTCCGCCTCTGCTGCAGGCGGGCGGAAAGGAGTGAGGGGTCCCAGACTGCAAGAGCCCAGGACTGCGAGAGGGATGTCTGACTGCCAGCTTAGACCTGAACAGGCAGGCAGACATCCCCCAAGGGGGCCCAGACTGCGAGAGGGCACAGGCCAGGCTGAGGGGACAGCGCCCCCCCCCCAGTGCACAAATCTCGTGCACTGGGCCTCTAGTGTATAATAATAAGAAATGAAAACACCCTAAATTCAACAATAAACATCAATAATAGTCATTTGTGTATACATTCAAATAAGAAGTGGGTATTTAAATAATGAAGAGCTTAAACAACACAAGAAAACCTGTGATGATGTGATTTTAAAATAGTTTTTATTATAGAAAAAATATCAAACATAAAAAAGTAGAGAGACTAGCATGATGAAACCTCATATACCCATCACTCTGCTTAACAATCATCAACATAGAGCAGATTCATCTCATCCACCCCATTCACTCTCCCACCCATATTAGTGGAAGCCAGTCCTAGACATTGTATCATTTTATATGAAAATGTTTCTGCATATACCTCCAAGAGATAATAATTCTTGTAGAAAAACAAAACCATTTTCCACTTAAAAAATAATAATATACTCCTCAGAAAAGAGTATTTAAAACTACCAATATTCCAAACAAATAATGACAATTATTATCATTCAGCAGTTCCTTTGGCCCTATATAATTAAATATTGTCCCACTGTCTCTTGGGTTACCAATCTGAGTTCACAAAGTTATCAGGTTCCGGACCAAAAAATAAGTTCTGTATATTCTGACTCAGCATCCTGATATAGTTTGAAATTGTCTAAGAGCTATCAGTCTGTATTCTGACTCTATTCTTTGAAGGAGCAATAGTTAAGAGTACCCAGTACAATCTATTCCTCGAGGCTCTAAGACTCTTTGTTGAAGATCTGATTTCTTGCTTGTAACTTATAGCAGAGCCTGCAGGCAAGTATGAGAAAAAAGCAGAAAGAACCTCTAAGACTGTGGTTAATTGATTACAGTAACCCACAATGTCAGAATGGAAAAGAGCAAAGTTGTCTAATGCATTCGTTATTTCAGGAGGGTTTGATCACTGTTTTCCTGAGGATAAGAACATATTATGGACAGCAAGGACAGTGCCAAATCTTAAGGACCTTCCTGTGAAGTGTACGGTCTCTGCAATATTTATATTAGTAACATTTTACATCTATAAACTTATCTAAAGGAAGACTGAGCATCCCTTCTGATTGACCAATGCTTCCCATGCTACTCCTGCATAGTATGAGCTTATCTATACACTAGAGACCCGGTGCACGAAATTCATGCAGGGGGGTGGGGTGGGGGGGCAGGTCCCTCAGCCCGGCC
The DNA here is from genome assembly GCF_000327345.1 of Myotis davidii. Lineage (NCBI taxonomy): Eukaryota > Metazoa > Chordata > Mammalia > Chiroptera > Vespertilionidae > Myotis > Myotis davidii. The sequence goes on along the minus strand of NW_006290031.1, from coordinate 2,312,012 downwards.
TGCACCCTCTCCAATCCAGGATCCCTCGGACATCCTTCTCACAATCTGGGACCGCTGGCTCCTAACTGCTCGCCTGCCTGCCTGCCTGCCTGATTACCCCTGTCCGCCTCTGCCTGCCAGCCTGATTGCCACCTAACTGCCTCCCCTGCTGGCCTGATTGCCCCTAACTGCTCCTCCTTGCCAGCTTGATTGCCCCCTAACTGCTCCCCCCTGCTAGTCTGATCACACCTAACTGCCTCTGCCTCAGCCCCTGCCACTGTGGCTTTGTCCAGGAGGATGTCTGGAAGATGTCCAGTCTAATTAGCATATTACCCTTTTATTAGTATAGATATAAAAGCCTAAGCAACTGAATGATCAAATGACGGGTCGACCAGTTGCTATGGTACACACTGACCACCAGGAGGCAGAAGCTCAATTCAGGAGCTGCCCCCTGGTGGTCAGTGTGCTCCCAAAGTAGGAGTGCCGCTCAGCTGACAGACCCATTCCCACTGCCCACCAGCCAGGTGGCAGCCACTCACTCCCTCAGTAGTCCTGCAGGTCCAATCTCTGGAGAATGGGCCAGGCATCTCCTGGAAGTCAGCCTTGGGCACCATGGCTGCTTCCCCTCCCTAGATGCTCCACAAGGAAGAAATGATATAAAAGTGCCTGCCAGGTGGCTCTTGACAACTGATGTGAATGTCAGCGGGACAGATCCAGATCACCAGCCAGCAAGGGCATCCCACCACCTTTTAGATGTAGGGCTCACAGCTGGCACGTGCCACTGTGGTGGCACAAGCCCGCTACAGGCTCAGTGGTGCTAGAATGAGTGCGAGCGGCAGATAGGAGCGGCAGGTGGTGTTGGACTATGGGTTTCAGCCCAATTCCCTGCATGCCACCCTGAGGGACCCCACCCGTGCAGGAATTTTTGCACCAGGCCTCTAGTTAAACAATAATGTGCTATCCAACAAATCTAATGATTTCTAACATTCTCTTTTGTTATAAGGTGAAAGAACAAATCTTTGTCATTTTCCAGACATTCTTTGGGAGTTTCTAAGGTAGTTAGTTTTAGGTGTAAAGCCAGTCTGAGAAATTAATTTTTTTTCTGAATCGACAATCTGCATTTAGGAAGGTAAAAGCAACAGATTTAAAAGAGGAGACTGAGTCCATGATTAAACTAGAAAAGTTTAGTTACCTATTTATTAAAACAACAATACAATATTTTTAAATAGTCATAGAAGTATGTAAAATAATCTTAAGGAATCTTAGCTGTTTCAGGTGTGAGGAGACTTTGTTCTTAATAATCACAGACAAGATATAATCAACACAAAGTACAGAAAATTAATCTGGTAACTACATACATCTCAGCAATATGAGTGGATTACATGAAAGATGAATAATAACTGCTCATCACCCTTTTTTCAGAGCTCTAAGGCCAGTTCATAGTTTTAATAGAGAGAGAGCCAAATTCTATTTTTGCATTAGTTCAATATTTGGCAATAAAGAGTTCCAAGTTCTTTTTTTAAAAAATTATCTTTTGAATAAGCCCATCAAAACTGGGGGAACTTTGCCAAAATCTCAACATATTTTATTGCTTCTTTTCAGACAACTATGACAAATATGATTTTCTTTCAGTAAACCTTCTACAATTTTCAGTACTCATTCAAGTTTTGTCTTTTCCTATCCTGCTTCATGTTCCAGAACAGACATTTTCCTTTAGAATAAAATTACTCACTTTTTCTTTGAAAAAAAACCACAAAACAAATTCCTTTACTTTACAAACATTGTTGTTCTTTTCTTCATTATTACATTATAAAGGCCTGGTGCACGAAATTCATGCACTAGGAGGGGGGTCCCTCAACCCGGCCTGCACCCTCTCTCAATCTGGGATCTCTCAGAGGATGTCCTACTGCCAGTCAGATATCCATCTCGCAATCCGGGGCTGCTGGCTCCTAACTGCTCTGCCTGCCTGCCTGATTGCCCCTAACCACTTGCCTGCCTGTCTGATTGCCCCTAACCACTCGCCTGCCTGTCTGATCACCCCTAACTGCCTCTGCCTTGGCCTCCAACACTGTAGCTTCATCCGAAGGACATCCAGAATGATGTCCAGAAGGTCGTTTGGCTGTCTGGTCTAATTAGCATATTACACTTTTATTATTATAGATACCATCATCCATTGTCGCTATTGCTGTTGTATGATGTGGGGTCAACAAAATAGCTTTCTTCCCACCTTCTAAGTTCTTCTATCAGGAGAAAATATCCAAATTTTATTATGGATGTATGTGGGGGATGTTATAAGATGTAAGACCCAAAATGCATTGGGCAGTTAGGTTTACATGCTATTTTGGGTAAAGGAGAAGTAGGCAAGGGTCTGAGATTTCAAAGGGAAAGTGGGCAATTTACAGGTAGATGAGAAGGAGAAAACATGTGGTAATCAAATTCTTGCTGGGCCACCTAGAAGCAATGGGATACAAACAGGCTTTGCTGTATTTCTCTCTTCTCCCGGTCTGCCACATTCAGTTTATATTATGGAGGTAAGGATATGCTCCCTTCCTTTAAGGAGGTTTTTCTATCTCAATTCCTTTAGGCAGGTAAAAGGAAGGGTCAAAGGGTCTTTCTGAGTCTTTTGTTTCTTAATTACCAACTTAAAATCAATATCCCAAAAGGCTTATGTTGGGATGGCAAAATTTTGGTCCTCCTCAATGGTCATAATTGTCTATGTTAACTATAAATTTTAAGTAATTTAACCTCTGTTTCACAGAGAAAACTGGGAGATGGATAATTGATAGTTGAGTGTCAGATACAAGCAGGAATAAACATGTTCATTAACATAATCCAAAGGCATGCCACTCCGTAGCATAGTAAAATAAAGATGTATATATATTTAAAAACTATGTTCATTAATCAATGGTTTAGCATTCTATCTTAAAGATCATCTAGGTATCCTAATCTTATCCAGTAGTTAACTTGATTTCATATTAGTCCAATATTTTAAAGTTAAGGATATTAGAAATTATATTTCAGCTAACATAATATAAAACCTAATGATTGTTGATATAAAAAAGATGTTCAATATAATTCTATTTGGTTAAACACATAATTTTATAATTTTCATAATCCGTAACAATATTAAGTAGTAATATTAACTTGTTTATTAATAATCTAGTATAGGAAGTTGACAAAATGCAGAAAACAAACTTAGATTTTCTAAGGAATAAAATATACAATATATTAGACTTACTACAAAAAGAGGAAAAAAAGATATAGATTTTCTTAAACCAAAATTATAAACTAGCCTGATTTATACAAAGATTCACCTTAATTGTGTGAATTTAGATGATTATGTATTACATATTATGCATATATATTTAGATTGCCATATGAAATGCTTCTGAGCTTGCACTTTCTGAAAGAATTTTTTTGTTATAAAACTAGAACATTTAGAGTATTTAAATTTAATTTCTTTATTTTCTAGGAATTCTGAGAATATTAGATTTATGTAAGCATAGTATAAGTATAAATAATTGACTTATTCTATAAGTCAATTGGAAGAGAGTTTCTTTAATTTAAAAGACCTTTTAATTTAATTTGTTAATACCCTCCAGAGGTAAGAAAATATTTCACACACACAATGAACAATAAAAACTTTCCTCAATTACCAAGAACTGCCTGACTTTGCCTCTATAGCCTCAGTTACAGGTCCTGAGTAAACATAGAAACAAGAAACTCACCAGTCCAGTTCTCAAAAGGCTGTTTTTCTTTCTAGTGGGCATGGAATTTTTCTTAGTTTGAGCTCACAAGTAGGCAAATAGACAAACAAAAAGACTGACAAACTACGTTAACTGTCATCTCTCCCCTGATAGAAAATAGATCCCACTTATTCACCTGACAGAGATCATCAAATAGTCAGATAACAAAGCCAAATTCCCCATAATAATCAGCCATGTGCATATCAGAATTATATACACATACACAGGATCAAGCCCTACGTAGCATTCTGAGTCTGGCTCTAGGACAAGACATGCCCAAACCAGAAGTTTTATACTAGTAAGGATGCTTTCTAGATAATGCCGTGAGACTGGTCTGGTTAGAAACAAGACCTGGACTTACTAGTGCCTGGATCCAGTTGTGAAAAGAAACTTGTCAGTTCAGAAACACCAACCCTCCCCAAACCAACCCTAACATGTAGCTTTTGCCTATTTCTGTGGTGTAAATTTTCCCGTAATTGCTGTATCCAGTCTACCAACACAATTCCACAAGTGCAGAATAGGGGGAAAATGCATGTATTTGACTCTTACAAACCAATATATCTGCTCCAGGACACAACTGTGCTTGACCCTAAGCCAATGAAAACAGACAGACCAGCAGACTTGGCCAAGGACAGAAACAGAAACACAAAATCAGAACAAAGAAAGAAAACCTTTAGCAATGCAGAGTTAGTCATTTGGGATTTGCTCTGGGAGACAAGAAAAGACAGGCCTGGGTTTAATCAGACCGTGAGGTACACTTCTCAGGCCATGCAGTGTAATGGTATCAGCAGGCAAATCCATTTGAATATCTCAATGGGTCTTCCAAAATGGCCCCAGTATTTAATACTTCACAAGAAGAACTTGTTTTATTTGTGAACAATTCTTACAGTTAGAAAGCTTTATTTAAATACTCAGGCAAAAATCTATTTTCCTATAACTTCTAACTAGAGGGCTGTGGGGAGGAACAAACTTTACTCTCAAGGTTCTTCTGGCTGGTCTAATAATCAAGTAGTCATGAGACAGACTCGCAAGAGAAAGTGACCAAATTTAATACATACTTATGTATGTGAACCCTGCATGCAGGAGAGGCTCAGAGATAGAAAGGGGGACTGAAGTATATGACATTCTGAGCTAGGGGTGAGATAACGCACCTTGATGGCTTCAAAGGTTCGTTGCAGGATGAGAAGAAGAGCAGATGTTTAGTAAATAAAAGTTTGCCCTGACATATAGGTGGGTCAGAAAGAGATTATGCCTGATAATCTCTCATTATGGGCAAGGCCCCAAATTCAAGTGCTTCTAGATAGTTAAAGGAAGAGGCAGAGGTTTCTCTTGAGCCTGAAGCTAAAATTGCCTCTAGCTCAAAGCAATCTATGTACCACAGAGGCACATCTTTGGGTGGCTGGTTCTGAACCCACAGGGCTTAGGTGTAGTATTCTTAAGACATGCACAAAATAAATCTTAATTTCCTGTATTCAATAAACTTTTAATGTTAAATACAATTGTCTTTGGGTTTTAGAGCTATTTCAACTCATTCATTTTACAGGTAAAGAACTGACACCTAGAAAGGTTAATGACTTGCTTCAATTCATACAGCAAATGTGATTTGTCCCATTGGATAGAATTAGAGATGAAAGTTAAAAATGGTCACAACACATCCCTGTTGAGTCTTTGTTCCTTAGGTCTATTACTACCTCACCTAACATGTTTTCAAGACCTCTCATCATCTCAGTTGCCCTCTTCTCATAGTCTCTGTTAAGAACATGTCATTCTAAAAGTGAGGTACCTAGCCCTAACCGGTTTGGCTCAGTGGATAGAGCGTCGGCCTGCGGACTGAAGGGGCCCAGGTTCGATTCAGGTCAAGGGCATGTACCTTGGTTGCGGGCACATCCCCACTGGGAAGAGTGCAGGAGGCAGCTGATCAATGTTTCTCTCTCATCGATGTTTCTAACTATCCCTCTCCCTTCCTCTCTGTAAAAAATCAATAAAATATATTTAAAAAAAAAGTGAGGTACCTAGAATCTAATCAAATACCACAGATGTCAACTGATTCATGTAGGAAACCCTGTGTGTTCTGAATTCTGGATTTATTAATATTTTATTAACCATTTGAACAACCACTTCACTTTTTAATTCACATCTTTGTCAAATGTAATTTTAGAAAGTTAAAAACACGACTTTTATAGAAATACAGAACAAACACAGGTCAAAAATGTATTCAACTCAATTAATGAAGGAAACATTAAGATGACAAAGCTGGTTTAAACATATTTGAGGAACTGAGACTTAAGCATAAAGAGCTACACACTTTTTAAACATTAAAAATTTTTGTTGATTGATTTTTAGAAGGGGGGGCGGAGAGAGATATCAATTTGTTGTTGCACTTATTTATGCAGCCATTGTTTGATTCTTTTATGTGCCCTGATCGGGGATAGAATCTACAACCCGGCATATTGGGACGATGCTATAACCAACTGAGCTACCCAGCCAGGATAAGAACTATATACTTTATTAGCAGACAAAATGGTTTCTCCCCACTTTTGCCAGATACATGTTTAACAAATATTGAAGGAATACATGTTTGCATTGTTGCCAAATTATGAGCTCACATGTCTCATTCTAGCTCTGCTGATTGGTTCCAGTTCTAACATCTGGAGCCATGCAAAGTAAGTTTAATCCAGTTTCCATATGACTGACCTTGAGAACAGTTACCCCATCTCCCAGCAATTCTCTCTTTTAGATTCTATAAGCACACCCTTCATTGGGAACAGCTTCAAGATTTGTCATTTTCATGATCACCTTCCTGTGGATGCTTTCTAGTTTGCCAGTGTGTCCAAGTGTGACTCCCGG
>NW_006290031.1:2293333-2305423 GCF_000327345.1 Myotis davidii | reverse complement strand
TGCAAGGATTTCTTTAGAGGGAATGCCGGTGTGAAAGGAAACCCAGAGGGAGCCAGGAGGCTGGGAGAGTTGTCAGACTAAGACACACGTATAACCTGAGTGAAGGGAAAGGGGATCCTATTTTATAAGGAAGTTTTTGCCACATCATAGGCAGGTCATTGAGCCAAAGGTGCAGGTCAGAGGAGCCCATGTCCCCCAGGTCTGTTCCAGTGCCCTGGCACATTCAGTCATCATGGGGAACTAGAGAAAAATATCTTTTTCCTTTTCCCTTCCACCTTTCTGGGTTCTTGGCTGGGGCTCTATAACAGAAGACAGGTTAATAAGAAGTCATATGATTTATTTATTTTTAAATATATTTTTTATTGTTGATAGTACTACAGATAGCTCCCATTTTGCGGCCTCCCGCCCCCATGATTCATTTAATACAAGTTTTACCTAACACAGAGCTTTCATGAGGAAATGAAGATCTGAAGAAGGGGTTAATCTTGAACGTTAATGTTTTTATGCCTGGTTTGAGGAAGAGTAGAAAGTTGTGTGGCAGGGACGGGGGAAGGGGGGCGCAGGGGAGAAGATGTAAAAGGACAAAGGTCTAAGCTGAGGGTAGTAAATGGGAGGACACTTAGGAACGCCTGTTCTGTCAGATTCTCCTCCCAGTGTCTTTGGAGATAAGGATGCTCCTTTTCTCTGCGTGTGGGGAAGGCACCTCTCATGTGAAGGTCTTATGACCTGCTTCAGGGAGAAGGTCAGAGAATTCTTCCAACACCTGCGGTTTCTCAAATTCCTTCAGCTTAGGATACTTGATAAACCACGGTGCCCTGTTTGGGTTAGTAGGTCCCAAACCCCATTACCATCAACCATGAAATTTGTAAGTCTGGTGTCATGTTGAAATCATAAGAGGCTGGTAGCTACTCCTTCATTATTTCATTAACTAGTGGACCAGTGCACGAAATTCGTGCATGGGGGTACGGGGGTCGCTCAGCCCAGCCTGCACCCTCTCCAATCTCGGACATTGCTCTTGCAATCCAGGACCCCTGGCTCCTAACTGCTCACCTGCCTGCCTGTCTGATTGCCCCTAACCCCTCTACCTGCTGGCCTGATTGCCCCCAACTGCCCCCCCCCTTCTGGCCTGATCACCTTTAACTGCACCCCCTCCCCGCCGGCCTGCTCACCCCCACCTGCCCACCTCTGCCAGTCTGCTCACCTCCAACTGCCCCCCCAGCAGCCTAATCACCCCTTACTGACTCTGCCTCGGCCCCACCACCATGGCTTTGTCTGGAAGAACGTCCGGAAGGTCTCCCGGTCTAATTAGCATATTACCCTTTTATTAGTATAACTTGGTTGTCATCTTCTACACTTGTGCCAGTTATTCATTTTTTACCTTTAATCCCAAACCCAGTCTTTAATGTTCTGCTCTGCATTTCTGCTTTGCCTGTGGCTCCCCGTGAGGCTCTGCAATGGGGGGAGCTGAGGGAGCCTGCGGGGCTGGAGGAGGGAGAAGGGACTGTTTCATCCAGTGTGTTTTCTTTCTGCTTCCCTGTGACTTCCTGTCTGCTTGTGGTCCTGTCCAGCAACACGTCTTCCCCAGAGCAGCAGTTTCTTCCCACAGCAGCAATTGAATATGCTTTGTCGTTTTCCGACAGCTGCAGAAGGAGTTCCACCCCCTCCCTGATTCTGGCAGCAGCTGGTGGGGACCCTTTCCTTAGATGTCTGAGTTTCAGCTTCTCAGGATCCTCTTCTAATTCCAACCTCTTGCCTTTCCTCTCCGAGCCCTTAGTGTGGCAGCCATGAGAATGCCCTTCACAGACCTTCAGCAGTAGCGAGTGTAATTAGGGCTGCTAGATTTCACAAGCACAAACAGGATGGATGCCAGTTAAATGTGAACAACAAATAATTTCTTAATATAAGCATATTCTATGTACTATCTTGGATATACTTATATTACAATGTTTATCCATCATTTACTTGATATTCAAATGTAACTGGATGTCCTATATTTTTATTTCCCTACGTTGTTTTACAGAAAGATGCTGGTCACCAACTCCCATCCATCATTTCAGTTGGATTACATTAACAGCCAGCATGACTAGAGATGGCTGTACCTTTGCTTTTGAAATGTCCTTCTTGACAAAAACAAATGAGTTAGGATCTCCAAGCCCAGGATGAAGATTGGCAGAGAGATAGGGAGGAATACACAGTCTTGTGTTCTGTAGAAAATAACAGTAAACCCCAAAGAGTCCACTAAACCGCATCACCAAGGAAAATAGGTGTCAATGACCTCAGTTGCCAGCGAACTCTAGGCCCTTTGGAAATGGAAGACCTTGTGCGGTATCACTATTAGGGAAGAGGAAATGTCATACTTCTAGTGCCTGCCCTTTAGAAAGCATTCTCCCAGACGCTGTCTTATTTTGAGCCTTGTAGATATAACCACACATGGAGTGGGCGGCTGATGAGCGACCTCCATGCAGACTATGATGAGTAATCTTTGAAAGTTTTTGAGTGGAAAGGTGATATAGTCAGAACTGTGTCTTAGAAGAGAATCTTGCCAGACAGCAAAAAAATGAGGATTTATCAGTAATTCACTCAAGGGGTGAATTACTAAACTAAGCTAATACCTTCAAGCTAACACCAATCCAAAACTGAAGCATTTTCTCCAAGACAGAGAGGATTTCAGGGGAGATGAAAGGTGTGAGATATTTAATAAGAGGGGAATTGTTTCTAGCTTTCAGTTTTCTTAACCCTTTTTGGCATTTCTGTTTCATTTAGCATTCCTGTTCCATTCATGTCTATGCATCCACATGTAAATAATGCGTATCAACCTTTCAAATGTGAACAGATGGAAAGAAAAGTAGAGACTCAGAGCATTTTGGGTGGGATTTATGGGATCCAAATGAATGAGAATGAAATGTAAGTAGCTGGGGAAAAAAAGAATCCTCTGATTGTACGATAATTGGTATTTTCATTTCAAGGGTTTCAAGAATAGAACAGTATCCTCTGCTAATTGCTTCCCGTATTAGTTATCTATTATCACATAACAAATTTCCCCAAAACTTAGTGGCTTAAACAACAATAAACATTTATTATCTCTGGCAGTATCTGTGGATCAGGAAGTCTGGAGCAGCTTGAGGTCTCTCCTGAGGCTCAGTGTCTGAGGCTTGATGGGGCTGGGGGTCCCCTTTCATGGCTCACACATGTGACTGGGCTGTGGGGGAAGGGCCCAGGTCTTCTCCACAAAAACCTCTTCCAAAGCTGCTCCAGTGTTCTCATGATATGGCAGCTGCTTCCCCCAGCAAGTGATCAGGGAGAGCGAGCGCCAGGCAGGAGCCATCCTTTCTAATGACCTGGCCTTGGATGCCGTGAAGCCTCGCTTCTGCCGTGCCTGTTCATCAGAAGCTGTTTGCTAAGTCCAGTCCCCAGTCAAGGGGAGGGGGATTAGGTTCCACCTTTGAAAAGGAGGTGTGTTAAAGATTTCGTGGACATCTTCTTTAAAAAACACACACAGCCTAGCCAGTTTGGCTCAGTGGATAGAGCATCGGCCTGTGGACTGAAGGGTCCCAGGTTCAATTCCAGTCAAGGGCACATGCTCAGGTTGCAGGCTTGATCCCCAGTAGGGGGTGTGCAGGAGGCAGCTGATCAATGATTCTCTCATCATTGATGTTTCTATCTTTTTCTCCCTCTCCCTTCCTCTCTGAAATCAATAAAAATATACTTTAAAAAATTTAAAAAAACCCCACACTTCTTTAATCTAAAATAGATTTTTTTATTTTATGCTCCAAATAAAATTGCCAACTTATTGAACAATTTCACAAAAGCAAGAGAGCTGGGGATTGATGTGTCCAGTTTTTTGGTTGACAACAGCTTGTCCGTTTGCTCTGCGAGGTCTAAGAGTTGTGTAGTCGTAGATGAGAACAGTGTAAGCTTGGAATCTGAAGGAGGAGAAAGAGGAGGAGGAGGGGGAGGAGGAGGAGGAAGAGGGGAAGAAAACACAGTAGTTTCGTCATTTGAATTATTTTGTTTGAATTTGCATAAAAGGGACAATTCTTGCAATTCAAGCCACAGTGTCAGAGGAAGGAAAACCCCTAACTGGCTCCTAGGAGTGTAAGCTGTAAAGGATGGAATTTCAACAATTGGATACTTATTAGGAATCAGGAAGACTGTCCCTACCTGGAAAACTGAAACATCATTACCCCAAAAAGGAAACATCTCTGCATTCATGTCTTAGTCTATTTGTCACTATCACAAAATATCAAAGACTGGGTGGCTTATAAACCACACACATTTATTTCTCATGGTCCTGGCAGCTGGGAAATCTCAGGCCAAGTCATCGGCAGATTCCCTGTCTGGTGAGAGCCTGCTTCCTGGACAGCTGCCTTTTCGGTGAAACCTGACAAGGCGGAAAGGGGTGAGGGCTCTCTCTGGGGTCTCCTATATAAGGGCACTAATCTCATTTATGAGCGTTCCACCCTCAGGACCTAATCAACTCCCAAAGGCCCCACCTCCTAATACTGTCACTTTTGGGGTTAGCATTTCAAACCATGAGTTTGGGGGACAAACATTCAGCCCACTGCAATTCAGCCAAGTGGAGCAAAGACTCCTGAGGGTTTTGAGAACACTGTCTGGGGGAAGGATAGAAAATCAGAGCCCTGATGACTCCGGTGCTTTTCATCTTCAGCGATGTGTCAGCTGAACTGGGAGCCCTGACCTGTTTTGCCTGTTACTGCTTTCCCTTTGGAAGTTCTGCAGCTGCAGCAATTAGACCCAAAAGATAGGTGGTTTAGTTCTCTTACCTTCTGCCTCTTGGTTTGATTCTTGGCTTGTCAGAATTTCTTTGCATCTCCAGAAAACAAAACCCCTTCGAAGGAAGGCGAGTCGAGCTAAAAAGCAAAATAATACTTTGCTTAGAGCAGCAATGGTGACAAGGACCCTCCCAAACGGGTATCGCTTCCTTCCTTCAGGAATAAGGGAAACATAATTCATGGCTTTTGCTCTCTTAGGAGAAGGAAGAAAAATCGTGCACTGTGATTGGGGCATGGGGGGAGACTTGGAGTCTCAGGAAGATTAAAATGAACTTAGAGAGACTGAAAAGCTATCAAGGTCATCAAGCATGGGCGGAAAACTGAGTGTCTACTTGAAAGTCTTGGGACTCGATGGCAAGGGCACTATGATGTTTATTGTAAACTTGTAGGAGAGGCAAGCATTGGGAAAACTGACGTCTAAGAGTTTAAGGTCTTAGGAGTAGTGGGGAACCACAGAGGCATACTCTTCTACTCGGCCTGGACACCTGAATTTGCTCTAGAAGAATAGAGACAGTATTGATCCAAGGCAAATCAATCTTCTGCCTCCCTAACCAGACTGATTTTTAACTTTACACCATCTGAGGATTCCCTTCAATGCTAATGAATAGCCCATAAAGGGCTCTATACAGCTGAGGCTAGCGGTAACTTTATGGACCCAGTCATGAATTTTTGACAGTTTCCTCCATGAAGAAATCGAGGTTTCATTCTGATATAAACCAACGTTCTTCCACTTGTCGCCAAATCCACAGGGATCTACCTTCTCGCTTTCAGGAAGTTCAGTTCTCCCCCTTTTCATCAGTGGGGGAGTCCCTGCCCCCATTGTTGTATTTCGATTGGATACCTGAAGAGGAAGTTCCAAGTGTGGGCCTCTGAGCAGCACTTTTAGAAAAGGTTGTTTTACCTCTGCTCATTCAGTGAAGAGAGCCTTTCCTTTGTTAGGTCCCTTCCCGCTGGAAGTTGGACAGTTGTTTTTTTTTTCAACAGAGCGAGCAGTCCAGTGTGGAGAGAAGAGAGAATCAAACCACCACAAGAAAGTTAGCTTCAGAAGAGCTGTGCCACAGAGTGGGGCAGGGACCCGGGCATCACAAGCCTTGCCTGACACACCTGGATTACTGCTGAATCATGGATGACCTTGTGAAAGTCCCAGGATTTTCTGGATCTTAGTTTCTTCCCTAATGAGGAACTTGGGCCAGTTGCTAAGGTATGCTATAGTTCTGAAACAACATGATTATATTTCAACAAGCTTCAACAGTTATTGACCATGTGACATTTGCCACTATCCTCAAAGCCTAACAAATTATGTTCTCTGCCTGGGCATGACCCCTTCTAAAATCAGTGTGAAAACTCTTCCAGAATGTCCTCAAGAAATAAGCAGGCAATTGGGAGACAGCTGCATTGTGGTTGTTTGTCTAGCTCAGGGATGAGGAACCTTTTTTCTGCCAAGGGCCATTTGGATATTTATAACATCATTCTCGGGCCATGCAAAATTATTAACTTAAAAATTAGCCTGCTATATCTGATCAAACATTTGATTAACTCACCCCTAATGCCTTGGCAGGGCCAGACCAAATGATTCCAAGGCCCACAGGCCAGACATTCCCCAGCCCTGGTCTAACTCCACTATAGACCACTCTTCCCCAATTATACCTAACACTTCATCCCATCTCCACTCCCTCAACGCTCCCTCACCCCAGATTCCTAATTCCGCACCAGGGCCCGAAGTCACAGAGGGAACCAACAGCTTCTTCAGAGCCGTCCAGGTAGCATTGCCACCTGTAGACGGTGGGGTAGCAAGATCTCTTCCATTTTAAAAGCAAGAATCATTTGGTGGGAGAGGTAGAGATTGTTTTTAGACTTAGTCCCTTTTGCTACTCAAAATAAACATCTTTGTGCTCAGTTAAAAGCTTTCCAAGATGTTCACAAGAGAAGGGGAAAATCTTGCCAAAAACTTAAGCCCAACCAGACAGGGATACTGAAATTTTGCTGCCTGTGGGAACACGTGGCCAGGCAGGACTCTGGCATGAAAACAGTAATCTGTGTTTAAACGATGGTAGCACAGAGCTGGGGTGGTTCAGAGCTATGTTCAGGGCACACTGTGGACGGGGTCCATTCCGTTTCTAGTTTCAGTTCATAGCACACTCTTGTCTATTTACAGAACTTACAACTCGGCAAACCTTGGTCCTTATGGTTGGGGGTGGGGGTACAGAGAAACACTTCTCTCACTCTTCTCACAGCTTTAGTTCTGCTTCCAATTCTCAGCAGTTGCAAAATGCTTAAGAAGATCGTAGCCCAAGAGTCCTGTCTGCAATTTTACAGGGTCATGACCTTGGGCAAGACACATAACCATCTCTGAGCTGCAGTGTTCTCCAGCCATAAAACTGTAAAAATAATGCCTGTTTTCCTTTCTTTTCAAGAATGTGGTGAAGGTCAAATAAAATAACATAAATATAAACACTTTTCACATTAAAAGGTACTATATGAACACAAGGTATATGTAATTATCAAATGCTCCCCCCCCCCGAAAAACCAATTTATTTCAACAATAAATTTCTAATTTCTGCTCTTTCTTGTACTTCATCTGTTTCTGGGTCCTTTAAGCATCATCATGGTCTTTTTTAATCTAACATTCTCTTTATGGTTAATAGAAACATGAGCTTGTTACCAAACAGGCCAACCTGCATCTACAGATCTCTCTAGCTTTTTGGGGGGAGACCAATCTACAGTCTTTAGTAGAACCTCATTTATTTTGCAGTTATGTGCAAAGCATTTAATATGAATGGGCAGGTCCGACCTCAAGGAACACACCATCACATCTAAGCATTTCAGACCGATCAGATATATTGATCTGGTCTGGATAGGCTGTGGCTGAATCTTCTCTCTCTGGCCTCTGCTCCTTGAAGTTCAGATATACCTGGACCATTTGAAGTGCAAGTTGAACTTTGTTGTCCCTCAATCCTGCTTTTCTGGAGAAAGCAGGTAACTTTATCCAAGTCTCCGAGACTGCTGTGCACATCCCTTTTTAGATTGGCCCCATACCTCCCTCCCTTTTCCCTATTTTACTGCTGAATTCAGTGTTGGGGTTCTGCCAGTGTAGGATTCCCTAATACACAATGGGAACAGATTTTCCCTGCATCTACATATCTTAACCACCAGGCCTGAGCACTAAGACCACCTGTGGCAACAAAACTTACTACTTGCTCTAGGAAATTCACCCAGGAATATAAACTTACGGAATAAGAAGAAATTTCACTGTTTGCATCAAGAAATTCCCTAAAACTAATTTATATCAACAATAAATTTCTCATCTGGGTAAACAGCCCTGTTCTCAGGACAATCGATTACTTACCTGGGCACATGGTTCTCTTATTAAATAACGACTTACTTATAGGGACTTCTGCAGGAGCTCTCAGAGCTGTGTCCATCCATCCCAAACTACCATATCATAACTTCTCCCAATCTTAACCTGATCCCCACTTTAAAAGACTCACACTCTAACCCCTATACATTTCTGCCTCTGACCTCCCCTCTGAGATAGTCCCAGGACTCTACTGAGGTGGTAGTCTCCCTCATTGCAGCAGGTTTAACAAACTTAGCCATGCTTGATCAACAGATCATTCTGGTGGCTTCTTGGGGAGTTTTTATTTGCCAGCTTTGTGCATTAATCAGCAAAGCAAGAGAAAAAAGGAAACAAATTTTTTTTTTAATTTAACATCTGACATTAAAACAAACAAACAAAAACACTGTGTAGTCACCCTCATCTGAAAACTCAGAATTTTATTGGAGCTCCTTATTCTTATTATACGATTTGAAATAGTTCTTATTTTGGCTTGGATAGGAGGTAGTACACCATAAGTGTTTTATTGTTTGGACCTTCTAGATGATTCCATTCAGTCTTGGGTCCTTCAAAAGATCTTTCTGTCACTCACTATTCTATCCATCGTATTTCCATTTTATGTCAGAAGGTAATTAGTTGTGTTCATGTG
This sequence comes from Myotis davidii, assembly GCF_000327345.1. NCBI lineage: Eukaryota > Metazoa > Chordata > Mammalia > Chiroptera > Vespertilionidae > Myotis > Myotis davidii. The sequence goes on along the minus strand of NW_006290031.1, from coordinate 2,296,647 downwards.
TAATTAGCTAATATTTGAGGAATTTAATAATCTTGAGAAGGGCTATATTAGAGCTACTTCACTGTCGACACTAAGCGAAGTGGCTTGTAGTCCAGCTCTCTTAGCCAGTTAGAAACCTGGAAGTTTGTAAAAAAGGTCACACATGGGAAGGAGCACTTGTGGCACTTGTTTAAATTCATGAAATAGCAGTCATTTTAGAGAGAGGAGCTTGTGAGTCAACAGCCAGTCTTTCAGTTCAGTTTGATCATTGCTGCAGCTAGCTTGTTCTAAGTGGATAATCTGAGAAAGTTGAAACTAGCATAGCAATCAGGATTGTTATCCTGATCCATGATACCATGGATCCTGAAATCATGATACCATGACTAACATGTTTTCTAAAGCTTCTAGACTTTACAAGGAAATACTTAAATATCTGCCTTTTGTTAGCTTCCCATGATAAATTTAGGCTTAATGTTTTCCCTCATGATGCCTTTTATTTTAGGTTTATTTCAGAAAGTCCAAAGATTGGAATATTTTAAAATTTTGACTATTTTGTGTGCAGAAATTCAGTGTAGCCTCGTTTCCTGAGCAGGTAAACTGAGAATAACATTTCTTGAATATTTGTGTGCTCAGCAAGATGCTTTCAAATACATTATGTTATTTTGACAACAATCATGTTTGGTGGGTAATAATCTCCCTGTTTTAAAGCTGATGAAGCCAAAGCTCAGAATTTACGTATTTCTTTAAAGACCTTGTGAGTGAGTGGTAGAGTCGGCGTAATCTAGGTCTGCCTGATTTCAAGGCCGGATCTCCTTTTTATCTTACACAGTGTCACAATATCATGCTCTCTCTCTTCTGGCATCCCCATAATTCAGATGTTGGTACGCTTGAAGTTGTCCCAGAGGTTACTTATACTATCTTCATATTTTTGGATTCCTTTTTCTTTTTGTTCTTTCTGGGTTGGGTGTTTTTTGATTACTCATATTTCAAATCATTGACTTGATACTCGGGATCCTTTAGTCTACTGTTCCATTGACCCAACTTCTTGGGGGAGGTTTTTGAAATGAGGAATGCCTGTTGGGATTCCCCACACAAAACCAGTAAAGGCTCACCAGTCATCTGTGGATTTCCATTCGCCATTCAGAGCAAGGCAGCAACCTCTTGGTTAATCCTTGGTAGATTTCTTCTAGTGTGGCAAGAAGTCTGAACTGAATACTTCCAGGTGTGCATTTAAAGTGCTGTTTTGAATGGGTAAAATAATGTAACTGCTTTTTTCAACTCAGGCATAAACGCAAGGATACCAGCACTGCTTCTTCATGTACACAGTGGCTTTCAGCCTTTCTTTAGTCTTCCCCTCCTGTCTTCTTATCCTCTCTAAACTCTCAGAGTCTCAGCAGCAAATGTGATAAGTGGCCTAAAGGAAAGCCAAGCTTTTGATGAGAGAAAGAGTGAGTCACCAAAGCCCTAAATTACCACTAGTAATAGTAAAACCTACTGAGTGCCAGGAACTCTTGGGTGATAGGATACAGGCAAGGCTCCTGCTCCATGTAGCTCATATGCCAGGACAGTGGGGGATGGGAATAAGTCAGTTAATAAGCAAAAAAAACAATAAATGAACAGAATATTTCCAGATAATAAAGACAATACAACAAAGTGGTAAAGAGCACGTGTCTGGACTCTGACTGTTTGATTGGGTGGACACAGAATTTCTTAGACCGCAGAGAACTTGAAGACCTATCTTTGCCCCCTTCTCTGGGCAAATGCCCTTATGCAACACACAACCTACACAAATGTATGTGACATCCCTGTCGATGAAGCTGGTATACAGGGGAGTCAGAATGTGACCTCTTGTTTCTCTGGGCAGAGGAAAGTCATCTAGAGTAACAGGCTTTCCTCAGGGAGCGTGCAGGGGACTGGTGCCTCTTAGTTAATGTAGGTTAGGACCCGCTTCCTGGGGGAGGATGTGGTGACAATTTAGGGGACCTGTCAAAGGCAGGTCTTATCCTCTTGGTAGGCTGAGCTTTTTGCTGAAAAGGGTAATCTTTCTTAAGGAATTTCTCTAGGGAAAGGACTGAGCTCTCATAACTGAAATTTAAAGTCAGAGAAACTTATTAGTATGGAGAGTCCTAACTAAGGCTCAGGGGCAGAGTAAAGCAATACCACACCTGACATACAATTGGCTTGAGATATAAAAAGGTGGAACCAGAGCATGTTGAGGTAGAAGGGAAAAAAGAGGTCAGTGGTGTGGATTCATGAGGTGGTAGAGCCAACATTATATCAGTTAGGATTTGGTTTGTATACAAGAAAGCAAGACCCCCACATAGTGGTTTAAACTAAATAGCTTGTTTCTCATAAAGGAAGGAAGTCTGAAGGTGGGTAGCCTATTTCAGGGACCCAGGCTGCTTCTGTCTTTTTGTTCTGCCATATTAAACGTCTATTCCCAAAGTAACATTGTGGCTTCATATCATACTCATTTCGTAGGCAGCTCTACGGAGAAAGGAGACAAAGAGGATGCATGGCCTTCAGAAGTTCCCCTTGGCATGTCTGCTTATATCTCACTGGCCAGAATGCAGTCATGTGACCTATGTGCAAGAGCGGCTGGGAAGCCTAGTCTGCTGACTGGCCATGTGCTCAGCTAAACTCAGTTCTGCTTTTACAAAGAAGCAGAGAATGGATGTTGGGAGGCAACCAGTAGTCTTGCCATACCATCCAGACCCAGATCTCCTGTGTTGGATCCAGGGACAGGTGGTGTCAGTGTGTGAAAATTGAAAGAGTTGGTCATTAAGAGTTGTAATATTTTGGGGCTGAGTCTGCCACTTATTAGCCATGTGACTGTGAGCAACTGACACATTCTTGTTTAGCAGTTGATTCTTTAGTATTGGGAGAACGCAGATGATATCTAATTAAGGATTTATTTCCTCATGATTAAGAAGTAATATTTATAAAAATAGAGTACCTGGTATGTGAGAAGTACTTAGAAAATATGCTTTTTTCTTTCTTCTATCTGTTATAAATATTTTTCCTAACTCTGTCTACTGCAGCTCCCTTTTTAGTTTTTTTTGTTGTTGTTGTTGTTCTTTTTTAGTTTTTTATATCGAAACTGTCTACTGACAGTACTTGAGAATAACTTTAACTCTAGATAGTGTTTGAATTTCTTTCAAAAACATCACAATTAGACTCATATTCCTCTGGGCCTTCTCTGCAAGAGACATTTTGAGGTGGTTACTCTGCTTAAAAACTCTTCCCTCTCCTTTTGACCTTGCTGCATTCTATTCATTTTTCAAATGAGTGTATCATTAAATCCCTATTTTGACTTTTATTACACTGTATTTCTC
>NW_006290031.1:2286804-2291730 GCF_000327345.1 Myotis davidii | reverse complement strand
GAAGTGATATTTATAAAAATAGAGTACCTGGTATGTGAGAAGTACTTAGAAAATATGCTTTTTTCTTTCTTCTATCTGTTATAAATATTTTTCCTAACTCTGTCTACTGCAGCTCCCTTTTTAGTTTTTTTGTTGTTGTTGTTGTTCTTTTTTAGTTTTTTAAAGAAGGTCTCAAGTTAAGCCTATTTATTGCCTCCTCTCCCAGTCCCATTCTCCAACAATCCCAAAGTATGTGCTCAGGGTGCTGCTCATGCTGCACTAGTAGGGCTGGCTGGAACGTCATTCAGGAGTGGCTCACACATGACCTGAACAAATGCCCGCTGTGGGGCGGAACAGCCAAAAGACTGGCCCATGGCAAGGCTGCCATGCAGCAGTGGTTGCCACCTCTGAATGTACAGGTTGTGTCCTGTGCAGAGCACCTGGCCCAGGGCTCCAGCAGGGGCTGGCAACTAGCCCGATATCCTCCTACATCAACTGGGAAGAAGGAGTTTCTTTTCTAAAGAGTCTACTCTGAAGGGGCATTCATATGCCTGAAGGGACCCTATTTTCTGAATCCCACAAAGGAATCTTTCCTCTGGCTTCTGTCCTGCAGGCATTTTCCCCACCTGACCCCCACCCCATCAGAACAGGCCTAAATTTCAGCCATTCACCTCTCTTCAGGGTCCTGGCCACCTGCCCACTGCCCATGCCATCGAGGAACACAGGACCTAGACTTGCTCATTAAATGTGGCCCTTTCCCTGCTGCCCCCATCGCTTAGGGGTCATGAGTACACACCGTGGTCAATTGGCTACAGGTTTTTTTTCTCTTTGAGAAAAGAAAAGGCAAAATCTCTGCGGCTCAAAAGTAGAAGTGTCAAGATGGTGTTACAATTATAGCACCAAAGTCTGGAGAAATGTCTCAGACATGGAAAGCATTAAAATATAGAAAGCTGGTTTTCTAAAATAGTTTTATGGCACTGATTTAAATGGTTTGGATTTTCTCCCCTTTTCTTTTTAGGTTTATTTAAAACTTTATTTTACTTTTTTCCTCTTTTGATTGTAATCCGTCATCTAAAAGACAACTGGAGAGGCCGTTGGGAACAGTAGTTTTTAAATGATGATGAGATATCAAAGTGACTTCAAGAGAAAAAAAAAGAAAGAAGCTACAAGTACTGTACAATGACCTAGAAAGAAGCTATATGCATGCAAGGAGGCTCAAGGCCATTTCTCATTGCTTAAAGGCTTGAAAACAACGGAGAAGAAAATTCCACAACCCTGAACAACAGCAATATTAAAAACTGTCACCCAAAGTCTTTCTTCCCAGAGGAAAAATCTCAAGGCTGTTTCTAAGTTAATTGGACAAACCATCAATAGTGACTATCTTTTTAGATGTCTCCTTCCTTTAAAAGACTTTTGGGTTGATAACACTGAACCAGTCTCTTCTTGGAGATATTTGAATTCAGCACAAATATGTGGCAAGTCATATTTATTTCTAATATTTAATGAGTTTAGAGCTAATTCTTTTGAACCATCAACAATGTTGGGTCTTCTGCTCTAGATGACTGTGATATAAGAGTCACGTAATCTTGAGTCCCGCTACACTCAGGAAGTCTACCGCCTGGGCACTTTGTCAATGTCTGTAGCTTTAGGAAGAAATTACAATATTTTTCTGTCTGGTTCCAGCATTTTCTCATTATATTAATGAATGCCACACACAATGAAAAGTAACATTTTCTGAACTAGAGAGAGGGAAATAAGGTAAGATACTAATATCACTAACCATTTCTTTTGTCTACATATCAGCACCTGCAGCATATATCATACCATTTCCCACTCATGTAAATATAGCCTCCAAAAGTGCTCTTTCGTCCCATGCCTACATTGCAAAAAGATTAAAGTAAAAATTTTAGTTTAAAGTTCATTTTTAAGAAAGATTATATAACCAACTTGTGATAACTCAAGTAAAAAAGTCTAGTAATGGTATACTGGAGAAAGAATAACAGACAGATAAATGTAGAATGCAGACTCGGTGATAAATGACTGAGCAAAAGTGTCAGGCAGGTGACAAAGCAAAAAGCAAGCTGTTAACAGCACGAGGCAGAGGGCAGTCTTCATCTGCATGTTACTGTTTGAAAAGCCTGCAGGGCATCAGTCATTTCAGTTACAGCACATAAATAATAGAAGACTTCTGTGATAAAACCTGACTGAAAGGAAAATGGACATATGTGTATAAACAGAAAGGTTTCGATGATACCCCAAAATATACTAATTTGGGTGCTGTGGCGCTAAGCCCTGAAGGAAATATAATGGGCCACAGAAAGCATCTATTTATTCATTCATTTAGCAAAGATTTATTGAGTTTCTACTCAGACACTGGTATGTCCTGGGACTACAAAGATAAAGAAAATATGGTCTCTGTACTATAAGTCTCAGGTTTTATTAAAACAAATGTCGTCTACATATACTCAACAGACATGCATTCATATGTGCACCAGAAGATAACACAAGAATTTCACTGCAGCTCAATTTGTTACTCCCCAACCTGGAAACAACCCAAATGTCCATCAACAGGAGAATGGGTAAACTATGGTATATTCATACAATGAATACTGAATGAAAATAACAGCACCTAAAGCGATATGGATGGATTTACAATGTTGAGTGTAAGAAGGTAGATAAAGAAAATCATATTGCATGATTCCATTTATGGAAAGTTTAAAATAGGCAAAAATAAAATGGGGCAGAAGGGCACAGAATAAGGCTTACAGTGGGGCTGAGGTAGCAACTTGATTGATATACAAGGGAGGCTGCTGGGTAATGTTTTGTTTTCTGATTTGGGTAGTGGGTAAACACTCGTGATCACTTTGTAAAACTTTCTTAATCTATACAATTATGTGCACATTTGCATTTCCATTAAAAATATAGCGAAAAGCAAATGCCAGTTGTTTTAAGGCTATATCTTAATGTGTGTTAGGTGTTGGTAGTGTTTCTATTCTAGGACCTATTCTTGGCCTCTCAATGACTTTCCTCAGTTTTCCCATGCTGGCCTCTGTGCAAAAGAGAATGAATATTTGGAGCTATATTATTGGAGGTGTCATTAAAGACCCTTGAAGAATTACTGCTTTTCTTCCAATTTTGATAAAAGTTAAGCACATTTTGGTCTACTCATAATTTTTAATTTGTTTTTATTGATTTCAGAGAGAGAGAGAGAGAGAGAGAGAGAGAGAGAGAGAGAGAGAGAGATGGGGGGGTTGGGTGCCACCGGGGATTGAGCCTGCAACCCGGGTATGTGCCCTGACCAGGAATCAAACTGGTGACCTCCTGGTGCATGGGACATTTAACCACTGAGCAACACCAGCTGGTAATTTAACGGCTGCTCTAGAATGTTTAGAATTCTGCTAAAAATTTACCCGTAAGAGCAATTAGTGTACAAAAATTTGGCTAATATTCTTTTAGACAAGTTTAGATCTCAAATAGTTACTTGATGTCTAATTTCTTCATATTAAAACTCCACGAAGAAGCCTTTGACAGAATTTTAGATTCTGAGAGATACCTGGATAGGGCCCAAGAAACTCACAAGCCTGCTAACTACTATTTAGTAGCTTTTGCTTCTATGGGCAGAGGCCCTAGGAGAAACCAAAATTTGTCATTGAGTAAGGTTAAATTCTCGTATGGTGTTGGGTAGAGCACCATAATTCGTAATTGCCCAGGGCTGAGACCTTGAACTGACAAGTTTTGCTCACCTTAAATAGCAAAGCTTAGAATTTTTACCGAAGTCCATGCCTGTGTTCTTTGAATGAAATGAACTTTCATGGGTAGCCTGGCGGTTTAAGAACTCCTCCTGTTTCATCTATGTGTCTCAGCTTGGGGACTCATGCAGTGTTTAATTTATAAATGTTATTTCATAAAGCACAGAATTCAAGAGCCAGAAAATACAGAAGCAGTGAATAAGCAGGAAATGAACAGTCCTTCAACGACAGTGAATTATGACACACAACAATACCGACACGAGTCCAACCCTAAACCATCGCCACATGTGTCCTGTAAGTGCTACTACATAATTTCCTTTAAATTAGGATGAACAGTTCTCAGTCTATAAATCCCAAGGGGCAGGCGGACTGCCATCAATATCACATCCTCCCAAATGCACCAAAGCAGCCGCTAAGTAGCATGTTTTTCTGGAAATTTTTCACTAATTAGGGAAATTTTCAAGCATACACAAAAGTGGAGAGAAAAGAATAATGGACCCCCTTGTATTAATTCCCTAGTTTCCACAAACATTATTTGATCAATCTTGCTTCATCTGTCCCCTCCCCCACATACTTTTCTTCTTCCTTTCCCTCCTTCCCTCCATCTCTCCATCCCTCTTTTCCTTCCTTCCTTTTTTTCTTTCTTTCCTTCTTTCTGCTAAAATGTTTTAAAGAAACTCTCAGATATTATGTCATTTCCCTTGTAAATACTTTAGTCAACATCTCCAACTAACAAGACATTCTTTAAAAGCACAACCACCACACTATTACCATACCTAACAGAATTATGAATAACATCTTAATATCTAATGCCAAGGCCATCTCCAGATCTTCCCAGCTGTCCCAAAGATGTATTTTCCAGTTGGTTTATTTGAATTAGGATCCAAAAGGCAGCCACATCATGCATTTGTTTATGGTTCTCAAGTCTTTTTTTATTCTATAAGAGCCTTGCTCCTCCCCATTTCCATCACCCTTTCCTTTTTAGGCATCAAACTGTTCTAGGAACTGGCTCATTTTTTCCTGTGGGATGTCCTCAATTCTGGATTTGGCTGACTGTTTCTTTGTGGTTATTTAACTTGTTTCTCTGTCTCCTGAAAGTGGCAAACCTAGAGGTCGACTGGGTTCAGGTTCCATTATTTTTTAGCAAGACAGCCATTTTAAGCTTTAATTTGCTCCAGTTTTAAGCCTTAATTTGCCC
>NW_006290031.1:2285353-2286738 GCF_000327345.1 Myotis davidii | reverse complement strand
TTTTTTACAAACTGGAGGCAAGACCCTCCACCACCAAAAGGGTTACGACTCGCTTAATTGTGACACACGCTTTATTGCAGTGGTCTGGAACCAAACCGCAACGTCTCCGAGGTATACCTGTACTTGATTCTCTTAATGGTCACCCAGCCACTAACATAGCAGAGCTGAGAAGGGAACCTGAATTTTTCCAGGCCTCATCCTGGCCCCTGCTATGCCTCTGAGGGAGAGGAGGGCTCCCTCTTCCTAATTCTCGCATCCATCATAATCCTTTGAAGTTAGAACCCTGCAGCAGTCTTAGAAGAAGTACAGGGACACTCTTCCCAGTCAGGGTCTCATAAAACCCACAGTGAAAGCAATGCTCATGTTGTTGTTTCAGCTGAAAATTGTCTTTACCATTCAGGAATTACTTTTACAGTAGTGAACAAAGCTGAATGCTGGCCAGAGGAAAGGCAGCTTCCAATAATCGGCTAGCATCCTTTTTATTTTCTCTTGCACAGTTTTTCAAATAAGCTCATCATATTTTCATTGTGACTGTCTTCATTACTGTAGCTCTCCTGAGTACTGAATTATTTTTTTTTCTCAAGTCTGGCAAAATGTTGATAATCGTCGAAGTCAGATAATAAGTAATGGGTTCGCTAAAATAATCTCTCTTTTCAAATAAAAGAAGAAAACTGGAGAATCATTAGTTTTTTCTCCTCTCATCATGCCCAAATCAGGTACCCAGAAGATAATGAAACCTTAAATGAGGTTATTTGTCACACTGACCCAGAGGTCTTGGACGTTGTCTTCGGATGACTCAAACAAGCCTTTTGGGGCCTTTTCTGGGGTGGAAAGTCCACTGCATTTGGTGCTGTTGTTACAACTGCAGTCAGTTACTGTGGTTTTAGCCTGGCCTCTGTTATCAAAAGGTGCTGCACACTTTATGTTCAAAGACACCCAGTAATGGATATGGAGTCAGTGCCGTTCTAGGTCAGGGGGACGACCATCGCTGAAGAGCCAGGGGAGGTTACAAGCACCTGTCTGAGCCCACAAGGTTCTACCCAAGTGAAGCCATAAAATTCACCAGGCACATTTTTTTTTTCACTTGAAAAAGGAAAGTAGCAATTTCCATGGAATTATGAACCTTTAAAGGCAAATAAATAAACATTAGAGAAACATTATAGTTTCTTTCTTGAAGCCAAAGATCTCAGGACCATTGCGGAGAGAAACTCTCCAACAGCATCCCCTAAGCGTAGTTTAATTTTGGTGCAGAGTAATTCAAGACGTGAAAAACGACATGTGGGCAATCAAGGGTTCCATATTCAAAGACTGTATTTCCTGGATTCTGGGATTTTCTTCTACATCTTTTGTTTGTGTCTTTGTAACTCCTGTTTTACATAGTATTT
>NW_006290031.1:2274587-2283636 GCF_000327345.1 Myotis davidii | reverse complement strand
CCGGCCAGTGTGGTTCAGTGGTTGAGCATTGACCTATGAACCAGAAGGTCATGGTTCGATTCCTGGTCAGGGCACATGACCGGGTTTGGGGCTGGATCCCAGTGTGGGGCATTCTGGAAGCAGCTGATCAATGACTCTCTCATCGTTGATGTTTCTATCTTTCTTTCCCTCTCTGTTCCTCTCTGAAATCAATAAAAATATATATATATTTTAAAGTAGAAAAAATACTAGCACATTCAATAAAGAAAAATAATACAAAGTGTAGTTTAAAAACAGCTAGAATTACTTTATCCCATCCTATATAATAAAACCCTAATATGCAAATCAACCAAACGGCGGAATGACCGGTAGCTATGATGTGCACTGACCACCAGGGGGCAGACGCTCAATGCAGGAGCTGCCCCCTGGTGGTCAGTGTGCTCCCACAGGGGGAGTGCAGCTCAACCAGAGCCAGGCTCATAGCTGGCGAGTGCAACAGTGGTGACGGGAGCCTTTCCCGTCTCCATGGTAGTGCTAAGGATGTCCGACTGATGTCTTAAATCTGCTCCCTGTGGGGAGCAGACCTAAGCCATCAGTCAGACATCCCCAGAGGGCTCCCAGACTGTGAGAGGGGGCAGGCCAGGCTGAGGGACCTCCACCCACCCCCCAGTGCACGAGTTTCGTGCACTGGGCCTCTAGTTTTAAGATAATACTTAAAATAAGCTTTAAAGAAATAAATACCAGAACCAAATGATACCTTTATACTAATCCCTAATTGTTGCCACTTGGTGTTTATTCTTAGCTTGGTTATTTATAATCAGACTACCTTATTATTTTTTTAAAATCCTCACTTGAGGATATGTTTTTATTGATTTTAGAAAGAAGGGAGAGGGAGGGAGGGAGGGAGAGAGAAAGCAAGAGCGAGAGAGAGAATCATGTGAGAGAGAAACATCGATTGGTTGCTTCCCAAACACGGCCCCTGACCCGGGATCGAACCCCCTTCCCATAATCAGACTGCTTTAGAATGTTTCCTCCATTCTCTAAATTTTTATCTTGGAGATAGACCTCTTTATATCAGACACTAGTTTAGTCTTTGATGACTGTTTTCATCCAAAAGAATTTTCTACTTTTGGGAAAGAAAAAAGTCAGTTACTTGTTCATTTTTTCATACCTGTTTTATTTCCTTTTTTATATCTTGTGTAGGCAAAAAATGTGTTGCACTTTTTTTCTCAGTAATGGCCATAATGTGAATTTATTCCTGAGATGTCTGCCATCTAAAAGAATGAGTTTACTTGCTAAAAACATTACATTTTAAAGCAACATTCAGTAAAAGAGATGATGGAGTTAGGAAATTACTATTTTGCAATCACCATAGAAATAATTGATTCAGGCCAGATTCATCAATGAATGTTAAAACCATTGAGTTCAACTTTGCCAGGATACTTAATTAGTCTTAAAGTACTTCCCCACAAATTCAATAACAAAGGGGAAAGAAGAGTGACCCTGTAGAGGAGAAAGCTGGGGGACAGTACCTTAACCAAGACAGAAAGAACAGGGAAGAAAGGACACACTGGTGTCATGAGCCTCCTAATGTGATACACTGAGGAGGACACAGCATCACCCTTGTAGTGTTCCTCCCCAAAATCATAGCATGAAACTAATCATAGAAAAGAATCCGACCAGCTCTATTTGAGGGATGAACTATAACTGGCCTACACTACAAAATTGTGCATGCTCTGAAGAACTGTTTTAGATTTAAAAGAGATTAAAGAATATAATCCATAAATGCAGATCCTGGTTTTGATTCTGTATAGAAAAGATCATTATTTTTCTATACATGACATTAAAGAGATGTTTGTATATGCATCATACAGTATTGGATCAATGTTAAATTTTCCAATTTGATCATTGCCCTGTAGTTGTGTAATACCAAGTAATTTTTATGAAAAAACATGCTAAACTTATTTAGGGGTAAAGAATCATGATGTCTGCATTTTACTCTGTCATCATTACTAGTTCATCGAAAGCAATAATAAAGTTAAAATAATGATACATTAAGAGAGAGAAAGATAATAAAGATAATGCAGCAAATTGTTAACAATTGATGCATCTAAATGACAGGTTTAAGGAAGTTCATTGTACTGCATCTGCAAGTTTTGAGTATTTTTCAAAATAAAACATTTGGAAAACCATATAAACAGAATACTCAGTGGCCTTGTGAAGTCAGACACAGCTTTGCAAAGGTCTCCAGTGTATTCTTTTTTACTCATCTTTTCCTTTGCCTACTTTTGATTGCTTGAACAAGAGTCTAATGATCTGTGAAGAGACATAAAGCTCTAGGAAAGCGTCTTCCTTAAAGGAAATCATTTAAAAATTGACAAATCTTTTAGAGTCCCATAACCATCTCCTAATTTATTGGTTTAATAAATTCCAGGTTTGGGGTAGTTAAGCTTTTCTCTCTGTGTGTTTTTTTTATTATAGTAAAATATACATAAAGTTTACCGTTTTTAATGGAAGTAAGTACATTTTTCAAATTGTTGTGCAGCCATCACTACATCCATCTCCAGAACTTTTTCATCATTCCATACTGAAAATCTGAACTTTTAAATGATAACTTCCCTCCTCCCCTATACATATCTTTATATATTTTGGATATTAATCTCTTATCAGACTTGTGATTTGCAATATTATCTCCTGTTCAGTGAGTTGTCTTTTTGTCTTTTTACTCTTTGATGCACACAAGTTTTAAATTTTGATGAAGCCCAGTTTGCCCATTTTTCTTTTGTTGCATGTGCTTTTGATGTCATATCAAGAAATCATTTTATTTTTTTTAAATGTTTTTAAAAATATTTTTTTATTGATTTCAGAGAGGAAGGGAGAAGGAGAGAGAGATAGAAACATCAGTGATGAGAGAGAATCATAGATTGGCTGCCTCCTGCACACCCCACATTGAGGATGGAGCCTGCAACCCGGGCATTTGCCCGGACCAGGAATCGAACAGTGACCTCCTAGTTTATGGGTCGATGCTCAACCACTAAGCCACAATGGCTGGGCTATTTTGCTTTGTAAAGTGATGAATAGGCATATATTTTTTTTCTTTGATTTTTAGAAGAAGAATGATAATTCTAGTTATTTATAATTTCTGGAATGTGCAACCATATATATTGGCCCCAAAAGTGTGTAACTTCAAAAGGAAGTTACATTTCCTTTTTGTGACTAAATTATCACCGATCTGTTTGCTGAGATATAGTCCTTTTATGTCTTTCCTCCGCTATTTCTGGAAATTTCTCAGGGGATTTCTTCCTATGCTCCAGAACAAATCACTCAATTTGTTGTTGTGCTTTTTCTCTTTCTCCCATGCTGCTAGTGACCCTGGTGAAATGTCCATTCTACTGGGCACAGGTGTCCCAAAGTGTATCTGCTCCTGAGGTCTCCAACTTGCACTCTGAACCAGAGAGAAGAGGAGACCTCGCCTCTCCCTCACCCTCAGCTGACCTGGTGCCTTGAGCTCCCTGGTGCAAATGCCTGTCTTGACTTGTCTGCACCCAGGTGGGCACGGAGTGTGGCCCGAAAGAGGCAGGAGGGAACCTAGTGGGCCATCTGCTGTATCTCAGGATGGGAACCTGGAGTACTAACTGTTAAGGAAAAAATTATTCTGACACTTATTAAAACAGTAAGGAAAACTTTATCCAGAACTGTTGCAATAGGTGTCAAGACTATGGCAACAGGGGAGAGAGATTAGGCTGAACTTGAGAACAGCAAGGACAAGTGGAGATTTATAGCCAAGGATCAGAGTGTGGGGGAGGAGAGTCAGTGGATAAAAAATTACTAAGAGGAGACATCAAAGGTGGAGAGATTCTTGTTAAACTGACCTAGCAGCATTCTTGTGAAGGCAAGTCAGGGTGATCAGGTATCAGGGATGGGGATGTGGAATTTGATCAGATTCAGAGGGTGGGGGATTCTCTCTAGACCCAGTTAGTGGGATTCTTGCCACAACTGGGTTATGCGAGCCCAGCAGGGATCCATGTTGAGGCCCAGTCAAGAAGAAGGCTCAGAGGAACCTGTCTAAAGGGTGGTCAGGCGAGAGAGTCTTTGTTGGTCCCTCCTCCTGCTCAAGGAAAGGAGAGACGTTCTTCCTTCCTTTAGACAAGATAAGTCCATTTCCCATGAGTTGCCTTTTGTTCATCAAGGACTAGTTGAACCACCTGTTGAAACTCAGTAGTAGGGCAGCTAGTTGAGAAGATTTGTAAATGTTATGCTTGAAACATCCTTAAAGAGTGGAGTGAGGACAGCAGGGGCCGTCTGGTGGATTTTTGGTTTGCAGTTTGAATGTCTCTGATGATAGGGTAGACATCACTCTTATAGTCGAGGTTACCTCTTCCTGATGCAGAGGTAGAAGATACAGGTTTTTCAGTGAACTTCCTGGCTGGCCCACCCAGCAGCGGCAACAGGCAGGAAGACTGCCCAACATCCACCTCCAGCTTGCAGGCTTCATTAGATACAAAATAACCTAGAATCCCAATTCTGGTCTGGACATTCAGGTCTTAGTTCTCAATGGCTTTAAGGCATGGTTCGATTCCCAGTCTGGGCACATGCCCAGGTTGCAGGCTTGATCCCCAGTAGGGGGCTTGCAGGAGGAGGAGGAGGAGGAGGAGGAGGGAGCTCTGAGGCCCAAGGGCAGGAGAAGATGGATGTCTAAGCCCAAGTAAAGAGAGTAAATTCACTTTTCCTCCATCTCTTTGTTCTATTCAGGCCCTGGTTGGATGATGCCCACCCACGTTGAGGAGGGCCTCTACTTTATTCCGTCTACTGATTCAAATGCTCATCTCTTCCAGAAACACCCTCAGACACAACAGAAATAAAGCTTACCAGTTCTCTGGCTATCCCTTAGCCCAGTCAAGTTGACACATAAAATTAACCATCACGCCATCTCATAGTTTTTATAGGTATATGCTTCCTCGTGGTACAACTTTTCAGTTTGACAAAAAGAACACGTTTATTAACAGACCCAAATACATTGAGCTTCTCTGTAACTGTAAAAGTAAGAAGCAAAAGTATATGCACTTAAACTTATGCATAGTGATGAATGTTTCAGTAGTTTATCTTACTTAGAAATGATCTAGATATTTAACAAATATCTATTACTTAACTTAGCATAACTCTAAGATTGCAAGTTACCAAAAAGATTTTGGAAATGATTTTCAGGCAGACATATTGTGTCATTAAACAAAGCTAGCCATCATCTCACATTATTTCCCTTTTAACTGTTTTTCAAGCATATGTACATTAGGCAAGTATTACAAAAGCAAAGCTGATAAAAGATGAAATACAGTGGATTTTGGTTTTACTGCTGTGTTTGATATACATGAAGTAATGGTTAGGATTTCAACAAATTCATTTTTACTGCATCCTTACTTATCCATTTGTTCTTAGGTTATATTTATCATTTTTATAATTTTAAACATCTAACAGATACGATATTACATTATTTGACCAGTGACTACAACAAAATAAAACAAGCAAAATAAGCCAATTTGTTCCTTTTCTTTTTTTCTAAGTCAACTTGAATAGAGCTCCTTTATGGGGTTTTATAAAATAATTTGGTAATACAGTTCAAAGGTTGAAAAATATCACACATATATGACCTATATACATAGTTAAACATGCACAGATATATAGACAGATAAAAATAGAAATCAAATAGCTTTTATTCTAAAATTTTAGCCATGAGTTTGATAAACACAGAAACATAAAACTCACTGCTTTAATGAAATAAATGGGGCTCATCTTTGCTCCACTTTATAATTTTTATCTGAATTGTGTTTCTGTCAAATGGGAAAAGTTGGGGTTGCCTACTTGATAGAGAAGACATCAAGAGTAGGGGGATTCTTGTCAAATTGACTAAACCAGATTCTTCCCGAAGGCAGGTCAGGGTGATCAGATATCAGGAGTGGGGGATTTTTTCTAAACTGAGTGAGCTGGACAGGACTCTTGCTACAAAAATGCAGGCCATGATTGAGGCCTAGTCAAGAAAAGGATCAGAAGATCTGTCTACAGTTTGGTCAAGGAGAAAGTCTTTGTCTGTACCTGTGAG
Organism: Myotis davidii; assembly: GCF_000327345.1. NCBI lineage: Eukaryota > Metazoa > Chordata > Mammalia > Chiroptera > Vespertilionidae > Myotis > Myotis davidii. Next base: position 2,277,563 of record NW_006290031.1, on the reverse strand, counting down.
GATCTGCCCTTGGCCATGAGCATCCCCAGGCCAGAGAGGGCGTGCCATTAAATACAGATAAAAGCACCATGAGAAATAGAGTAGAAAAAAGGAAAAAGCTTTATACTTTAGTACTTTTAATGGCATTTTCCCTGTTTTTTGAACAAGGGACTCTGCATTTTCATTTTGTACTGGGCCCACAAATTGTGTAACCATCCTGTCTACCACCCAGGTAGCCTGGATACATGTGCATCTCTTCCCTTGGAATTCTAATTCCTCAGGCAGAAACTTGAGAAAAGTTTAGCCTGAAAACCCTTCTTGCCACAATCGGGTGTCCTGACCTCCCTGTGAGCAAATGCTTGGACAAGGTCAATCACGTGTCTCCCAAGAAAGAAATAATTTTTCGGCATGGGGAGGTTGAAATTGAGATTATGGAAGAAAGTATTTTCTCTCTCTAGAGAGGCAAGTTTCTGTTGATAATGAACTAATCCAAATGCCTAAGCAGAACATAAACATCAGTATTTGCATTGGTGCAACTTGCTGGTCCAGGGCTTCCCTTGAGTGTTGATACTATGGTGTAAATGTTGTGTTCCCCTGAAATTCGTATGTTGAAATCCTAACTCACAAAGGTGATAGTATTAAGAAGTGGGCCCTTTGGAAGTGCTCAGGTCATGAGAGTGGGGCCTGCAAGAATGATTAGTGTCTTATCAAAGAGGCCCCAGGGAGATGCCTAACCCAGGGTGGGCAAACTTTTTGACTCGAGGGCCACAATGGGTTCTTAAACTGGACCGGAGGGCCGGAACAAAAGCATGTATGGAGTGTTTGTGTGAACTAATATAAATTCAAAGTAAACATCATTACATAAAAGGGTACGGTCTTTTTTTTCAATAGTTTTATTCATTTCAAACGGGCCGGATCCAGCCCGCGGGCCGTAGTTTGCCCACAGCTGGCCTAACCCCTTCTACCCTGTGAGGACACAGAAGAAAGCACCAGCTGTGAACCAACCAGAGGGTCCTCATCAGAACATGACCTTGCTGGTTCCTTGATCTTGGACTTGCAGCCTCCATAACTATGAGAAATAAATTTCTATTGTTTATAAGCTACCAGGTCTGTGCTATTTTGTGAAGGCAGCCTGAATGGACTAACCCAAGTGGGGACTAACTCGCCTTATGTTTGTATTGCTAGAAGATTTACCAAAGTGGTACTTCCTGAACAGAAATGAGGACTTAGCACAAGGACAAATTATAGTCCCCTGTCCCTACCCCTAAATTTCAGATTTCCAACTTTAAACACATGAAGGTCCAGCCTCCACAAGTTCCCTGATAGCAAAAACTTTTGAGGCTCTAGTTATTATACTAAGATATTTTTTCCAAAAAATTATCTATTGGTTTTTAGAGAGAGGAAGTGAGAGAGAGAGGGAGGTCGAGAGGGAGAGAGAGAGAGAGAGAGAGAGAGAGATCTATCAGTTGCCTACCTCATGTACCCTTACCAGGGATCAAACCCACAACCTGGGTATGTGCCCTGACTGGGAATTGAACCTTCACCTTTTGGTGCATGGGATGACACTCCAACCAACTGAGCCACACCAGCCATAGAAGATTCTTTTACTTTATTTTCACCAGGCTTTATAGTATGGACTTCGTCTGTGGACCATACTTTTCTGCCTTCTGGACTTGTCCTTGAACTGTCTTCTTCACTTTCTCATTTTATATAACACGAAAAACTTCACAGGAGAGGTGAGAATGGGTAAATTATTATTGAAAATAAAATTATTTCCTGATCTCCCCTTTCTATCTACATGTTCAATATTTGTAAAACTCTATCATTAGTCTCTGATTAAGTAAAATAGTAACAAATGGATTGAAAGAATTGTGTTTTCATTCTAAAAAATTACTCTTTTATGAAAACGTCATCTGTACCAGATAGACAGTGTCCAGAGTGATTATTCATATTACAGTCTAATTCTCCCTTTTTCAGGATATTTTACAGAGCGCTGCTCCTTGTCCCAAACTCATGCCTCAACTTTCCCTTTCTTTCTCCTCCACCAAATAGTTTCCCATTTTAGTAGGTCTTACAGTCTGTTGATGTAAACGTTTGATCTTTGTAGTTTTTGTGTCTGAGAATGACATTGTGTCTGACATTTCATTTAGTTTTTAAGACATCAAAGCCTAACCCCAGAAGAGGAAATCGTTTCTTCTGGAGAGCTAGTGCCAACTGTTGATAGTAGCTCTCTGCAGTGCACTGGGGAGTATGTAAGGGCTGAGGAGTATGTACGGGCTGAGGAGTATGTAAGGGCTGAGGAGTATGCTGAACATCTGAGTTCAGCAAGGCAAAATCATGATTGATTAGTGCTGCCTACCCTGAGGGTGAGATGGGGAGTGAAGTCAGGGATGCCACATATTCTCTAACACTCCTTAGCCCATAGGGAGGGTACTATGACATTTTCAAACACTGTGGCAGAAGCAGCTGTGGTAGGAATCAATAAAGGAAGACAGTTTGGACTGAGGAGGCCTTTTGATGTCTCTAAAATCTCACTTTGCCTGCTCCTTGGCCTCTTAACACCCTCACGGTTTTGCCTCCTCTGGGTGGTCACCTTTTGATGATTCTCCTGTTATTATATACTAGGGGCCCGGTGCACGAAATTCGTGCACTTGGTGTGTGTGTAGGGGGAGTGTCCCTCAGCCCAGCCTGCCCCCTCTCACATACTGGGAGCCCTCAGGCGTTGACCCCCATCACCCTGCCTGGGCAGAGGACCCTCATTTCCCCCTATCACTGTTTTTGCCCCCAGCCCAGGCCTGATGCCTCTGGCCCAGGCATCAGGCCTGGGCAGGGGACCCCCAGACCCCTCCGATTGCTGGCTCTGCCCCTTGCCCAGGCTTGATGCCTTGGCCAGAGGCGTAGACCCCCATCACCCTCTGATCACCTGATCGGCCCCTTGCCCAGGCCTGACGCCTCCGCCAGAGGTGTCAGGCTTGGACAGGGGCCCCCCCTCTCCCC
>NW_006290031.1:2268888-2274319 GCF_000327345.1 Myotis davidii | reverse complement strand
AAGGCACCTGCCCCCCAGCTCTTAGCTCCCCTCTTGGTTTCCAATCACTGTCAGTGGCAGGGGGCCTCTTCCTGCTTTCCCTTTCGCCTCCCTGCATTGTGCCTACATATGCAAATTAACCGCCATCTTGTTGGCAATTAACTGCCAATCTTAGTTGGCAGTTAATTTGCATATAGCCCTGATTAGCCAATGAAAAGGGTATTGGTCGTATGCCAATTACCATTTTTGTCTTTTATTAGATAGGATAACCTATGATGGGTTGGGTTATCGAACATTGTAGATAAGGTGTAGTACAGATCTATCAAATGAGGCTTTTTAATTAAGTCAATTTGACTCACTCAATAGGTCCAAATGCCTTTCCAAGGCTATCTATCTCTGTAGAATTTTGTAGGGGAGAAGAACAAATAGAGATCAAGACAAGATGGTGGACTTAATGCATGTGTTTGAACATCCTAGACTACTGAACCTGCTGAGGCTGGGGGTGGGGGACAGGGTGAAAGTGGAAGGGAGGAGGGCAAGTCAGAAACCTGTGATGACTGCAACTTTCATAAAGAAATGGGTAGAGGCTCTGGCCGGTTTGGCTCAGTGGATAGAGCATTGGCCTGCAGACTGAAGGGTCCCAGGTTCAATTCTGGCCAGGGGCAAATGCCCGGGTTTCGGGCTTGATCCCCAGCAGGGGGCATGCAGGAGGCAGCCAATCAATGATTCTCTCATATCACTGATGTTTCTATCTCTCCCTCTTCCTTCTTCTTTGAAATCAATAAAGAAATATATTTTTAAAAAGAGTAAAGAAATGGGTAGAGGATGGATGTGAAAGTTTGGGCGAAGTGAAGGTTGTACGTTGTTCTGTACCTATCTCTGATTACTGATAATGAGCTTCACGATCCTGAAAATGAAGTTACATATAAATCTTCTCAAATATCTTCCCTTTCCATTTAGTTGTTACTTTACCCCATCATGATCATGTTTATTTGACATGAGTTTTCCTGAAATCTGGCCTGAATCCTTTTGATTTGGGGACCACATGAGTGCTCACCAGCTTGGGGGTAGCACAACTGCAAAGCACAGAGCCTCTGTTCTTCATCAGATTTCTTCTGAGTTTAAAGATTTCAGAGGGATGGAGGAAGGAAAGGTTTCCTTTTTGCTTCAAGTTGCCTCAGGAATAAAAACATGGGCTAGGTTCTTTGTAAGCTTCTTTGAAATGAAAGTTCTGTTTTGAGAATTAAATTGGGTCAGACTAATTCTGTGGGACATCAAGGTTTCTGGGATTCTGAAACACTACTCATCTTCACAAAAGTCAAATCAGGATAAGCCCAGAAGTTGACCAACCAACTAAGGAGAATTCTGACTATAGAAATCGACCCTAAAGTGGCTCTTCACTCTCTAGGCAACCTCAGTGTCCTCCAGGACCAACACAGAAGCAAGCCAAGCAGTTATTAGAGATCTAATTCAGTCTCTGAGCAAAATATGAGCATGTGCTTTGGGTGAAAGGTCATGGAATCCTCTTGGTCACATTTTGATGGCTCCACATGTTATATTCTCTGAGTACAGAAGACTCCAGAAGGTAACTCCTCAACACAAATCACTTCTGTGATGGGTGGTGATGCTTGGCAACGTCATGTTGCTTGCTGCTCAGGCTTGTTGAACTTCATGTCAAAGTATTCAGGTGAAATACTGTGGTGAGGGTCCCCCATGCAAAGTTGGCTCTAAACATTTTCATTTTCTTGTAAATAATTACTGTAGGGGGGAAAAGATCAAATAGAAAGAAAGAGTTTAGTGTTCTAAGTCCTTGTGTCCCATCCAAATCTGTTTTATAAAGTCTCTGTGGAAGAAGCAGAAATATGATTTTAATGGCCTGGGTGGGTTCTTGCATTATCCATGCACAAAGCAGTAGGTTGAGAAAGCTTAGTGCTCTGAATCACCCAATGTACTTTATACATTTATTTAGAGAAGAATAGTTTAGTTTTAATTATTTATGGTAATAGGTCTCAGTGCACCAGTAAACGTCCTTGGGTGCATATTTTGTAAAAGTAATGAAGTCTTTGTAATGCGAGCTTTCTCTTCAGCTACAAGCTGCCCTCTCTTTGCTAAAGAAACCAGAGCAGAGGAGTGTGTCTGTGTTTGTGTGTAAGAGTGTGTATAAATTACCAGGCTTGAGGTTTAGCAAGATGCTATTGAACTTGATCGAGGACTTTTGAGAATTATTTCTGGATGTAGTGAGTACATTCCCCCAATCACTCTCCTTTCCAAGCATCACATTAGCAACTCGACCAAAGAAAACATTATCAAGAAGGAGATGAGCAGTCTGTCAGAATATTTTTTTGTCATTGTTATTTTCTTTCAGTGTTTTTCTTGTTGTTTCATCCTCTGTTGCTACAATCTTAGGGTTTAGTAATAAAACACACTATAAATCTACGCTTTCCCTCTAGCCTGAGTTGTATATATTGCAGTTTCTGGGTAAGTCTTATTATGTCAAGGAACCTTCTCTCTTCTTTGCTTCTTTCCTCTGCTTCTTTCCCTTTGTCTCTTCACCCTGGGATTAGCTCCCCTCCCCCTTCCTGGGAAACTTCCACACACCAAAACCAGAGAGACTGTACAGAGGACAATGAGCATGCATGTGTCATCCATTTAACTAACAATTTGAAGGGCTAAGATCTCCAAAATTACAGGTTCAGTTTTGTGCTATTTTAGGAGCCCTCCACAGAGCCAAGTTAGGAGGTCCAGCAAATAATTCGCATTATTGAATGTAATACGAATATGGTAGATATTCGCATTATATTAAATAAAGCAAACCCCTGGCCCACTTTGGTTTAACATTTACAGCTTTGATATTTGCAGGTGACCTAAAAGGTGCTGGTGTGTTGAAGTTTGCATTAGGAATTCCCATTTCATAGGGGTTTTGTGAGTTGTAAATGAAATGATGCCTTTAAAGTACTTTTTAGGAAAGAATCAGCCAAATTTGAAAGCTGGTAGATGAGAGCCACTTAGCTAATGGACAGACCTGATCACATCTTAATTACTGATGTCAGAGATTTGGAGACTCAAGAAGTCCCTTAAAATTTTTCTATAAAAGTGTTATTCCATTTAGCCTCACCATCGCTCTTGGGCTCCAAGACAGAGACCGATTATTAAGAAAGCTGTATGGAGATTATTATGCTAAGTGAAATAAACCAATCAGAGAAAGATAAATACCATATGCTCTCACTTATATGTAGAATCTAATGAACAAAATAAAATGATGCGCAAAATAGAAACAGAGGCATGGATACATGGCACAGATTGACAGCTTTCAGAGGGAAGGGAGTTTGAGGGATTGGACAAAAGAATGTCAAAGGATTAATAAAGAAATATATATGCTTAACTCATAAACACAGACATCAGTGTAGTGATAGCCAGAGGGAAGAGGGAGCAGGGGATGGGTAGAGGTAGGCAAAGGAGCAGGGGGTGGGAGGATGGGGACATCTGTAATAGCATCCTATATCCTATACAATAAAAGGCTAATATGCAAATCAACCAAACAACAAAAGGACTGGTTGCTATGACACACACTGACCACCAGGGGGAGATGCTCAGGAGCTGGCCCCTGGTGGTCAGTGCACCAGAAGCTGGGGCTTACGCTGGGGAGCGCAGCAACAGCAGTTGGACATCCCCGAAGGCTCCTGGACTGCATGAGGGTGCAGGCCGGGCTGAGGGTCCCCCCCCACCTCCAGTGCACGAATTTCATGCACTGAGCCTCTAGGCCAGTGGTCGGCAAACCGTGACTCAAGAGCCACATGCGGCTCTTTGGCCCCTTGAGTGTGGCTCTTCCAGAAAATACCATGTTCGGGCGTGCATGTACAGTGTGATTGAAACTTCGTGGCCCCTGCGCAGAAATCGGTTTTTGGCCTGGGCGAGTCTATTTTGAAGAAGTGGCATTAGAAGAAGTGGGGGATGTGGGTCAGTTGGGCAATGGGAGACACGCGCAGGCGGGCCGCAGGATACGCAGCACACGGGGAGGTGCATACGATTCATGCACGAGTTGAGTGAGCCAGTCAGTCAGCAGTCTCATGTGCAGTGGTTAGTACTAGTCACGTCCGCAAATCGCATGCAGGTGACAAAAGATAGAAGAAACAAGTATATAAGACGAGTGTGGATGGGAGAGTTGGAAGGGGTCGACCTCAGTGAATGTACCTCAATCAGATTGAGGACGTTTTTAGCAAAGGCCAGCTTAGGAGTACTCTAATTAAGTTAATAACAATGTACCTACCTATATAGTTTACGTTTAAAAAATTTGGCTCTCAAAAGAAATTTCAATCATTGTACTGTTGATATTTGGCTCTGTTGACTAATGAGTTTGCCGACCATTGCTCTAGGCAACAATAAAAATTAAGTTTAAATAAATAAATAAATATAAGAAGTAAAACTGATAGATGGATAGAGGAGTGGGTAGATGGGTAACTGTGTTGCCAATATAGCAACATATTAATTACTATTTAAATCTAGATGCTGGGCATATGTGTTCACAAAATTTTTTTCAACTTTGCTATATGTCTGATCAATTCATAATAAATTTGGGGAACTATGTTCGTGTAATCAAAACTAATCTTATTAATTATTTTTAAAAAAGAAAGAAAGCTGTATGGAAGTGCTTCATTCTCAAATGAGAGTCCAAACATCATAATCATTCAGACAGAAAAGTTCTACTAATATCAGAATTATCCACCTATAGATTAGACATGGTTTTTGTGTGAGTGGAAAAGACTGAGCAATTCTACATCACCTGTGACATCATCTTGCCAGCAACAAAGTCTTGAAATTGATCAAGCCTTTGGATCTAACTATGATTTCACAGGAAATATATGAGACAGTAGAACATTAAAAAAAAAACACACACAAAAACACTGTGAGGATGGAGTCAGCAAAATCTAGACTGTGGGAAATTCAATAGGTCAAAAAACCAAGTTTCTTCAATTAAAAAAAATTACAGGATAAAACAAACATAGTGATGGGAAAGAAACAGAAAGTAAGAGAAGAGACTTAACAAACTTATCAAACAATTGCAATGTAGGGATTTCATTTGGATACTGAGGCAAACGAATAAACTGTAAAAAGAAAAGAAAAAACATATAAGACAAGTGAAGACGATTGGGAAAGTGGGAACACTGACTGGAGATTTGATCATGTTAAGGAATTATTGTTAATTTTTGCAAGCGTGATAATAATAGTATTATAATTTTGCTTTTAGAGGGAAAAGAAAGCCCTTATTTTTTAGAAATACACAAGTAAAATATGTGAAATGACATCTTGTCTGGTATTTCTTAAACACAATCAAAGGTGGAACAAAACTGGCTGTTCATTTATGCCAGATGAAGCCAGGCGGCAAAGGCACTGGGAAGTTGATACCGTTGTCTCTATTTGTATGTGTTTGGGAAATCCCATCTTTCTTTTCCTT
>NW_006290031.1:2260808-2268826 GCF_000327345.1 Myotis davidii | reverse complement strand
CACATTAATGGAAACCACTAAAAAATGAAATCAGTGTAGGATGAGAGGAGGAGAGAGAGAGGAGCCAGAAAAACAAAACAAAAACAAAAAACGTCATTGATCTAATAGAAGGCAGGAAAGAAAGAAAGAAGGGAGAGAGGTTTGCCCAAATAGTAGTCTCCCAGGATGGGAATGCTCTTTGTGAGCCTTACATAAGCACTTTTGGGCTCCCCAGCGAAAGTGCATTTTGAGCAAGGAACTGGCCCCGGACCGGCCCTCCTGTGGCAGGTTGCGGGGCCTCTCTGGGCCAAGGTGTGTCTGGGTTCTCAGGCTATATTAAGAGCCGGGGCATCCTTTGACCGCTGGCAGCTTGGTGACAGCTGGCTGGGGCTCGGGATGCAGCTTGCTGCCACCGGAGAAAGCAAGGCCAACTGGATCACATGAGGGAGTAACCTGAGCCCTCCCCTGCAGCCCGGTGAGCTAAATTTGAACTTGCCTGCCTCTGCTGTGGCTCTTCAGGGACAGCCAACCCCTCACACACTCGTCCAACAGCGTCAAGTCTTTCACAGACTTTTGAAATAGGATTTGGCAACTTTCTAGTAAGAGAGATTTTCAGCCTATTTGAATGAAAATAAATGTCAAAAAAATAAGAGGGGAAATGAGGTTAGAGTAGCGAATACCATAAAGATGGCTGCGTGGTAGTGACGGTATTTTCAGAGCATATGGGGCTCTCGCGGAGGAAGAGAGCCTTTCTGCACCCTCTCCAACAGTGCTGTGCATTTCAGCTCCTCTCTTCTTCCCAGGTCGGTCCTTCCAGCTGCTTCTAGTTATTTTCCCATATGTTCTCTGATTTCCCCCCCTTTGATTTCTTTTTTCAAAGTAGAACCATGCTTACTTACCGTCATCTACTAAGCACTGCGTTTATTCCCATATTTCTCCCCGGATATTTCTCTCTTATTGCATTTACCATCTTCATTCCTGTCCCCACTACCTCTTTGTTAAACCTTGAAACACACACACACACACACACACACACACACACACGCGCGCGCGCGCGCATCACAAACCACCTCTCTCCTCTTTTACCTCTGGATTCCCATACCTTCTTCTCTCTGGAACTCGGTGGGATGTTCTGTTCGTGCTCTTGTCCCCTCTGGTATGTGTGATGCCCATGAAAGGATCAAGTATGGAGAAGCTCTGAGGACGGTCAGAATATGTTTGGACGTGGAAAGCTTCTATCCTACCTGCTTCGCTGGTGGAGGTTGCTGTCCCTTTTTTATCCTCCTGGAGCATTTACGAGGGGTAATGTCTAGATCTTTCTTTGTTTTGCTCATAAAATCTCTTGGGGCTCTACAAGTCAGGTTGCCTTTTTCTTGACCTATTCCTCAGAGAAGGGATTTCCTGCGAAATGTAAGATTTTGACTATGAGCCCAGACAGACAAAGGTGTTGAGTCTAAGTGTGAGCTCTCGCCCCCGTGAGGCTACCGAAAAGCTGCCTCTTATGTCGTTTACAGTGGATTGCCTGTAATCTTTTCATGGTCGGTAATGAATTTCCTGGAATAGCTAAGTGGTTAGCAGTTCTTACACTGCACAGGTCACTACTCCATCTTAAACTTGGGACGTAGGTTTCAGTAGGCTGGGAGGAAGAAGCTGACCAAGTTGCTTTTCCAACATGCCTCATAACAGGTGGCGTGGGAGAGTAAGCTGAAATGGAACCTCCTGGTTAAATATCTTTTAGACTCTGAAGTTTAGAAGATTATTCCAGAACATTGAGGGTGACTTGGACCCATCTCTGCAATAACTGGTTTCTGGTTCTGCTTTATTCACATAGTGGGCGTGGTGTGTGGCTTCTAGGCCTTGATAACGGACTTGGACCGTCTACCACAGTCATGTCCTTCTTGTCTTACTAATATAGGGCTGAGTTAGTGGCATCATGGTACAAAATTCTTGTGCAGCATTGTACAAGTGTGTATGCATGCATACCTGTTCTTTTATTGCATATCATAAATATTCAGGACATTTTCTTTTCTGACCCATCAACCTTTTAAGTTCAATTTTTTAAATTTTAAAAAGATAATTGATGTAACTCAAATTTTATTTTACTTTTAAATGTAATGTATTGATTTTAGAGAGAGAGCCAGAGACAGCGAAACATCAATTTGTTGTTGCACTTACTTATGCTTTCATTGGTTGCTTCTTGTATGTGCCCTGACCAGAGATCAAACCCACAATCTTGGTGTAATGTGATGACACTCTAACCAACTGAGCTAACCAGCCAGGGCCTGTAACTCAAATTTTAAAAAATATAAAAGTATATACAGTAAGAAATCTTTCTTTTCTCTCTGTTCCCATTACATCCAACCAGTTCCCATTCCTGCAAACAACCAATATAATTAGATTTTGTGTATCCTTCCAAATATATTTTATGTATATACAAGAAAAAATATATATAGATACACTCTTTTTTCCTCCTTTTTTCACACACATGGCATTCTATTTTATCCACTTTTTCGCTTACTCTTTTTTTTTAAGCTTATTTTTTTCAGGCAACAATAAGATTTTGATATATTCTAACACTTCCCTCATTCTTGGCTGTCTCTCCTCCCTTTTCTCACTCTTCCATTTCGCATCCCTAAAATGCATTAATCTGAATTTTTTATATTAGATACACATTACCCATTCACTGATGAGTTTTTATCGTGTTAATCCTACACGTTTTCCACTCAGTGTTGTCTGTTTCTATGTAATCCCCCAAACTATGTAATACACACATGTCTTATTAGTAATAATTCAGCATAGCACCAAAAATAATTATGAATTTGATAAATATATTTTCCCAACTTTGACCCCTGACTTCTTTGCCACCCACTTAGTGTGTCAAAAGGTCACAGGAACCCAGCCAGCATGGCTCAGTGGTTGAGCGTCGACCTATGAACCAGGAGATCATGGTTCGATTCCCAGTCAAAGCACATGCCTAGGTTGTGAGCTCCATCCCCAGTGTGGGGTGTGCAGGAGGCAGCTAATCACTGATTCTCTTATCATTATTGATGTTTCTATCTCTCTTTTCCTCTCCCTAACTCTCTGAAATCAATAAAAAAATTTTCTTTTAAAGAAAGGTGTCATGAAGTCAGTGGTCAATGGAATACGTTGTAAAAATGGGTCTGATTTGTGCTTCCATCCTCCTCTATGTATAACAAAAACATTTTCCTTTCCTCCCTTCTAGCTGGGAAGTATTTAGCTTGTTTTGGGGGGTTTTTTTGCTAAACACATGAGACCTTTGCTCAGACACAGAAAGTGTTCTTTTCTTCCGCTTCGGTTGAGCTTGCCAAAATTGAAGGCAGATGCCCTTGAGTGGGTAATAGAACTATGTAACGAGTTTGAACTTGAAGAGACTCCTGAGGCAGCTGAGAAATGGCTAATAGTGTACACTGATGGCCAGTAGCTTCTAAGCATTAAAACAGTGGTGGACCCATTCCTACACAATTTTCAAGGTTCAGCCACATGCATTAGAATGATAGTTCTAACCAATCTGATGTAACAAAGGTGAGTCTAGTTATAGGATCTCTGACAAGTGTTCAGACATAATTACCTGTTTGGGCTTTCATCTCCTGTTCCTAGCATGGTCTCTGGAACTCAGTAGGTACTTCAATGTTCATTAAACAAATGGTAATGTGCTCTTACAGTTCAGTGCTGTGTTATAATATTTCACATGTGGTTCTAATAAAGTAAAAAGTTGTATGGCCTGGCTGGCAAAATAATTATCACCCCTCCCCCAATTTTATTAAATATCTTTTGATTCATGAAATTTATATTTTATTAGTTCATCTATTACTTGCGAATCTCTGAATAACAGAACTGTGTCTTTTATAATGGGGAATGTTGGACCAGATGTCACTTGAAAGGTATCTTTACCTAAGTATGTATTAATGTGCTAGCTTGAACTCAAAACTGGCCTATCAGGAATGGTTAATGTTTTCCTCATGAGGAACCTTGAGGCAGTTGAATGTTACAATTTTTGTGTGTGTTTTTATTAGCTACAGAACCTTGCCAATTCACTCATTCTAATCTGCCAGTCCTGTAATTATCACACACAAAAAGTATTGTGGCAAATTAACCCCACTTCTCAATTCAAGCTTAATAGGAAAGTTATTTTGAAAGCTCAGTGGATTATAAGTACTACTTTACAAAACACACCGCAACACATGTATACTTTGAGATACAGTCCTAAATAGTTAAACAAGTTCATTGGCATTTAACTGGGCATATTTCCAGCCTTTATTTTCCCCTACTGACTTTGTTACATAGATGTGTCTAACTAGGTGCTGGCCAAGGGCCTCCTGGAAGCCTGCAGCTGCATTGGAGGGGAGCATAGACAGCCCCATGTGTGGGGGTGAGAATGGACATCATTGAAGATATGTGTGATTTGAACAATAGCTCCATTGGAATATCATTGAAAGAGTGATACTTGATTATAATCAAGGGTTATGCAGTGAATCTGTCGATTCAAGGCAACCATTAATTGCTTAGCATAATCTAAGACTCATAATAAACTTTCTAGAAAGAATCAAAATGAAGTCTTGGATGTTGTGACCATTGAAGCTGGAACAATAGGGATAATCATAACAGCTTATCTCTAAAATAAGTTCTTGCAGGAGTCAGTGAGTGGAGACTTACAGCAGCCTTTTAGAGAACTAACTTCAAACGAGATTCTCACTGTAATAAGGGTCAAATTGTTAAATGAAAATGACCAAGACCTTTTGAGGATTCTAGATCCTGCCTAAACCATCACAGTCAACTGGGGCATTTCTAGAGACCTGGTGTGCTCTCTCTTCCGCCCTCGGCCCCACTCAGGGCCCAGGCTGGCTTGAAGTTTTCCATTGGCCGGTTGGCCAGGCCTCCAGAGAGACCTCTCTAACCACAGAGCTTCCTGGACACTGCAGAGCCCAGGAAGAGCTCTTGTGAGAGCCGTGGTGCAGCCCGAGTGTCTGGTGAGATCAGACCTGAAGAGAAAGTGTGATAAGGAGAGAGAGGAGTCATTAGTCACCTCTTTTAACTAACTCTCTGAAGTTGGCCGGCTTCACACTAGACCTAGTGATTAATGGTAAAGAGATAGCTCTTGTAATTCAACTGCTGTAAGTAGAAGGAAACTTAAAGCTTCCCCTGAGCATTCGCTTCCTCTTCAAATGGTTCAAAACAAGTCCCTGCACCATAGGCTGATGCCGGTTCTCATCTTGCACACAGGCCTGGTGGGGTAGAGGGAAGGGCTAGGCATGCCCTGCTGGACAAGGACCTGTGGTTCTCTGCCTTTTCACAGCAATTTCCCAAAGGGAGAAACAGAGCCACAAAATTGTGGGACACAATGGCAGCCCTGAGAGACCGTTCCTATCAGAAAGTGCACACACGCGAAGAAAACCACTTTGCAATTTTCTAAAGACAGTTTGGAGTTTGCCAAAGAAGTGCTTTTCATTCAGGTATCCCCTGTAGAAAGGTACATATGCAAAAGTTAAGAAAATGCAATACTGAGAATAATTCTTTTTCTGGCTTTGAAAAATTTCCTGATACTTAAGCAAGAGTCTTAGTTCCGGAGTCTCAATTACCCAGTTAACAAAAGGTGATACTGTATGGATCAAGTGAGCCCCAGCACTCACCCAGCTGCTCAAATGGAAATCTAGGAGTCATGCCCATACCTCTTTTCTCATACCCAATCCATCTAGCCTCATTAATTTATCCACTTTTCTCCCTTCCCATGGCACCATTATAATCTAAATCACAGCCACGTCTCACCTGAACTATTGCAATAACCTCCTAAGTAGAACTTACTCTTGCTTCCCTACAATCTACCTCTTGGCGGCCTGATTTAAAAAAAATATTCATGAGATCATGCCATTCATGAGACCATGTCATCTTCAATGGCCCCCTTCGAGGGCCATACTACTCCCAACTTTATTTCCTACCACAATCTGCCCTTGTACCGCTTCCTGTGTAGGGCTCCCTAATTAAGCCAGGCTCTTACCTGCCTCAGGGACTTTGCCTGTGTTTCCTCCTATTACTGGTTCTTTCCTTTAAGGCCTCAGCATAACTCTTCTCCACAGACAGGATCTCCCTGGCCAAGCCCTCTCCCTCTTTTATTATTCTCCCTCATGCTGATCTCTTCTCACCCACAACAAAGTCTAAGCCCCTTCCCAGGCAGAAACCAGGTGACATGGATGAGTCTCACACACATAGAATAGTGCCTGGGACATAGTAGATATTTAGTGAATGTTTGTTAAATAAACAAAAATAGAAAGCTCATCCAGCAGGTAATATTTTAGGTGCTTGTCACTTAAAATCTCTGTTGCCTATTCTTCCTCATGTAAAAACCATTCTCAGCTCTTACAAAAACAGACTATGTGCTAGGTTTGGCTGACGGCCATAGTTGCCAACACCTGATCTGGATTGAGGACGAAGTATATCTATGACCTAGTTACCACTATTGTGTAGCATTAGGTGTAGGTTATAATAGAAAAGGTGGATCACATGTGCCAGTTGTTAGGTCCTTGCCCAGGATTAGTGTACCTGTCCCACCCCTGGACAGGCAGTTCCTGGAGAGGCAGCTCTATATGCTGATTCCTCAGCTCCTCCGACCTCCCAGTCATGGCTGTGAGCTGAACACTGTCCCAGTCAGAATGTCTCTACAAAATTTGGAATTGAGCCAATACATAGAACCAATTAGATATTAATAGGCTCTTGACATAAAAAATACAGTTGACCAATGAACAGTGCTAAGTTTAGGGCAGTGATGGCGAACCTATGACACACATGTCAGAGGTGACACGTGAACTCATTTTTTTGGTTGATTTTTCTTTGTTAAATGGCATTTAAATATATAAAATAAATACCAAAAATATAAGTCTTTGTCTTACTATGGTTGCAAATATCAAAAAATTTCTATATGTGACACAGCACCAGAGTTAAGTTAGGGTTTTTCAAAATGCTGACACACCGAACTCAAAAGGTTTGCCATTACTGCTCTGTATCCTTGGGGGATTGGTTCCAGGACCACCTGTAGATACAAAAATCCTAGGAAGCTCAAGTCCCTTATATAAAACTAGAGGCCTGGTGCACAAAATTCGTGCACGGAGCAGGAGGGTGTCCTTCAGCCTGGCCTGAGCCATCGCACAGTCTGAGACCCCTCAGGGGGATGTCCTCCTGCCAGCTTAGTCAGAAATCCCTCTCGCAGTCCAGGGCTCTTGCAATCTGGGACCCCTCGCTCCTTACCTCCTGCCACTGCGCTAGCCAGCTGTGAGCCCAGTTTCTGGCTGAGTGCACTGACCACCAGGGGGCAGCTCCTGCATTCATTGAGTGTCTGCCCCCTGGTGGTCAGTGCACATTATAGCGACCGGTCATTCTTGTCATTCCACCATAATGGTCACTTAGGCTTTTATTACATAGACTAGAGGCCTGGTGCACAGATTCATGCACTGATGGGGTCCCTTGGCCTGGCCTGTGGGGATCAGGCTGAAACTGACTCTCTGACATCTCCTGAGGGGTCCTGGATTGCAAGAGGGCAGTTCTCGACTGGAATTGGGCTCCCTCCTCTCTGGTTTCAGGTGTGTCACCCAAGAACAGCAGCTGCCAAGTCATCATAGCTCAGCAGCTCCTGCATTGAGCATCTGCCCCCTGGTGGTCATTACGCATCATAGCTACCGGTCAGAAGGCCGGATGGTTGCTTAGGCTTTTATACTTAAAAATAGTGTAGATCAATGCCTACAGTTGTCTCTGCATTTGTGTAGATTCCCAACCACAGGTCAAAAACTACTTTTTGATCCACAGTTGGCTGAATCCACAGGTGCTAAACCCAGGCATGTAGAGGGCTGACTACATATTTATTGAAGAAAATTTGCATACCAGGACCTGTGCAGTTCAAACCCATGTTGTTCAAGTCAATTGTAGTTGGGCAGGTCCATGACAAACCAAAACAAACATAAGCTCATGTTTTCAGGGAATGGCGATGCCACAAGAAAAAAGAGGTCAGTGCACTAAAGAAGCTTGAAAAATAA
>NW_006290031.1:2229546-2257734 GCF_000327345.1 Myotis davidii | reverse complement strand
TGATCTATAAAATGTATACTTGTTGGCAGATAGAGGTGAATGATTGAAGCAAGTCTCCTACCCATAATTATTCTAATTTGTTTTCAGTACATTTTCCTATGAAAACTAGCTCTGTAATCTTGGCTCTTTAAACCTTGTTCAAATATTTTTCTGCTCCCTCTTTGGGGAATCTAATTGCACATATATCTGACTGAATTTATCCCACAGCTCATTAATATTCCAAAATTTTCATACTTTAATTTTGTTTTTTGTTTTTGGTGTTTTTTTAAAATATATTTTATTGATTTTTTACAGAGAGGTAGGGAGAGAGATAGAGAGTTAGAAATATCGATGAGAGAGAAACATCGATCAGCTGCCTCCTGCACATCTCCCACTGGGGATGTGCCTGCAACCCAGGTACATGCCCTTGACTGGAATCGAACCTGGGACCTTTCAATCTGCAGGCCGACGCTCTATCCACTGAGCCAAACCGGTTTTGGCATTTTAATTTTGAATAGTTTCTGTTGCTATGTCTTGAAGTCCACTAATCACTTCTTCTGCCACATCTAATCTCCTGTTAATCCCATCTAGTTTTTTAAAAAAATGTCTACCTAAATTTTGAATATTTTGAATCTACTTTTATAAAAACCCTGGGTGTTTTTCATGGCCAGAATCTCCACCAACCAGAAGGAAGTCAGTCCTGCAGGGGTCATCTTGGAAACGGCTGCACCCTCCCCCAACTGTTTCCTGGAGGGTGAGGTTTCAGGCAGGAACCCACCTTCGGAGAGGAGCATGGAAGTGAAATGATTTGTAATGGATCTATTATTGAAACTACCTTTGCAAATACTGTATCTATAGATCAGTGGTTCTCAACCTTGGCTGCACATTAGAATCACCTGGGAATCTTTTTAAAATCCTGATTTCTGGGCCTCATCCTCCAGAAATTGTTTCTTTGTTACTAATGTTGTGCCCCACCCCTTGACAAGCCTGAGGTAGCCTGCTGGATGATGACACAGGTCATTTACCTCTGTCACCCCAGCCAGCAGCCAACCACCTGCCAGGCAAGTGAGTGAGACTATGGTCAGTCAGCTGACGGTGGACACATGAGTGAGCTCAGCCAAGACCAGCAGAACATCCCAACGGATCCCAGCCCACAGGAGAATGTTGTAAACATCTTGGTCACACCCTTACTTTGCCTCATAGCATCTGCTATAAAATAAAGGAATGCTGTGGGCGTGGTCACTGTCTCTCAGAAAAGCAACATCCCACTGAGACCCAGCTTTCTTTCTCTTGTCTGTCTTTTCTAAGCCTTTCAGCCTCCCCACTCAGGTTCACCCCGTGCTGGCGCAGCACCCTTTAGAAAGATCTGCCTCCACGCTTGGAGGGTGGGTTCCTGCCTCAAACCCCACCCTTACAGGAAACAGCTCAGGGGAGGGCACAGCCGTTGCCAAGTCCCTGCAGGACTGACTTTCTTCTGGTTGGTCACCAGCCAGACGCCGGTTGTGATGAACACCACCCGTGGTTTTTATATAAGTAGATTATTTTTAAAAAGGAGACAATGATGGGAAATCTGGAGTAATAAAATTGGTTGCCTATCATATCAATGCAGAAATTCAGTGTATGTATTATCTGTTATTTAGCCCCTAGTGTTTTTCTTCATGCACTGGGTATATATGTACTTGGTACAAATCAGAGTATGAGTTAGCCATTAGTGTTCATGTGCCCGTACTGATGGTGCTATACCTGTAAACTAATCGGTGGTCCTCAGACTGAAGTATGTATCCAAATCACCTGAAGGCTTGTTATAATACAGATTTGCTGGACACCACTCCCAGAATTTCTGATGCAGTAGGTCTGGGGTGGGCTCTGAGAACCTGCATTTCTAACATGTTCCCAGATGATGCCGATGTTGCTGGTCAGGGGACCACATTGAGAAACACTGAACTGATAAGCATTATATTCACATAGGCTTCAGCCCTGTCACTAGCCTGGACATCCCTGATGGATATGCTCAGGAAGTCCAGTAGAACTGTATGAAGCAATGGTCTGGGTGGGTTTTTTTATGAATTCTATTGCTCAAAAGTCATACAATGGTGTGGGGGATGCTACCTGTAATTCTGAATAATTCATAATTTCCTCATCTTCGTAGAAGGCCCAATGCCAGCTGGTGGATGTTAGGTACAGAGGCACATGTAGCAGGTGGCAGTGAGATCTGCCAGCAAGGAGCCATTGCAGGTGGAATATTCTCATCAAAGCTAACAGATTGGTTCACACTGATCTCTCCAGTGACAGTGCCAGGCCAGTCTAGTATTTGTGTTTAGAAAGGACGGTCCAGAGGAATAAGGTACTGACACAAGGAAACTTGAAAATGTTACGCTGAGTGAAAGAAGCCAGTCTCCAAAGACCACATATTATATGATTCTGTTGATATGAAAATCCCAAACATGGACTGATTAGTAGTTTCTTAGGGTTGTTTGGGGTTGGGGGTAGGGGCAGGATGCTGTCTGGAAGCAGGGAAGTGGGGAAGAGGTCAGCAAAAGGACATGAGGTGTCTTTTTGAGGTGATGCAGATGTTCTAAGATGATGTTGCATACATCTGTGAACATGCAAAAACCATTGATTTGTCCACTTTAAATGGGTGAATTGTGTGGTATGTGATTTATATCTAAAAAAAGTTAAGAAGAAAAAGGACTGCCTGTGTGCATACTTTGTTCATCCTCATACTATGCTCACTGTCTCCCCAAAGCTTTCCTCAGTCTTATGCATGCATAAGCTTCAGCCCTATCACCAACCTGGAATTCCCTGTCTCAGACACACACAAGGCACTAGTATTAGTGGCCATATCTAAAAGCAAAGAAGGGATTCCCAAATATAATTAAGCCTTTGTTAACTATGATGTTTAACTGAAGTGAAAGAAAAATATGGTATTAAAAAAGCACAAAAGGGCCTGGCCGGCATGGCTTAGTGGTTGAGCGTCGACCTATGAACCAGAAGGTCACAGTTTGATTCCCGGTCAGGGCATATGCCTGGGTTGCAGGCTTGATCCCCAGTGTGTGGTGTGCAGGAAGCAGGCGATCAATGATTCTCTCTCATCATTGATGTTTCTATCTCTCTCTCCCTCACCTTTCCTCTCTGAAATCAATAAAAATATATTTAAATAACAATTAAAAAGCAAAAAAGGAATAAGACTAATAAAATAGGAAAAAAAATTCTGGTTTCTTTTAGAAAGTGATTTGTAAGATTAAAGTGAAGTGTTCCAAGTATGAAAATTAGGAAGAAACCACCGAGGCCTCCACTCCAGGGAGCACAATTTGAAGGGGAACATGAGGCTAAGGCTGGAAAACACCATTATACATCTGAAGGCATAAAGATAGTGTTGAGAAGCTAAGTCCTATTTTCTCTCAAGAACCATGGGGAGAAGCTGGTATACAAAGAAGAAGGCCTTGAACAGTCCAGGTCTCGGACACAAAAAAAGGAAAGCAAATGCTTCAGAAAATGAAACTCACTCCGGAAACAAATGATCTGAGTTAAATGATTACTATGTTCAGAAAGCATTTTCTGAGTACATATAATAGCCCCCAACATTATTGTCAGGTACTATCCTGGGCTCATGCAATGCAAAGAAAAGAGATCCCACCCAACTCTCAAAACACTGAGTATCCGGTGGGGAAATTGGGGAAACCAGTGGCCATGGCACTTTCTGGTAACCACATTGATAAATGGCACTTTGGAAGCACAGAAGAGAGACAGGTAAGTTACACTGTGGACTCGGAGACAGCTTCCTGTAGAACGTGACCCTTGGTTGGGCTGAATTTTGAAGGGTAGGTAGGCGTGATCTAGAGAATGAAGGGGGTGAGGTGTGGCAGGTAGGACTTGAGAGCAGGTGAGGAACCCCAGCTTTAGAGGGCACTGTTTGGGTGGCTTGTCTCTTCCCTGACCCCAGCTCCTGCAGAACAGGTTGGTCATGGTTTTAGATGTGCCTGGGGAACCCTGGCCCTTGGGGTCTGGTGAGACCACGTACTCCTTTTAGTCCTCCAGCCCTGGGATGTGCTACTGCTACTAATCTCTGGTTGCCTCCTTGTCCTGATTGACGTCTGAACTCTCCCGTCGCCTCTGTAACCAATTCATTACACCAAATGCCCTCCGCTCCAGACATCAAAACAAAACACAATACAGAACAGGCAGGGAGGCATGGAAATAACCAAATAACCAGTATCATTTCTGATAGGAAACTGCAATTAACTGTTAATAGCTATGGTGAACAGAGAAGAACAAATAAGAGAAGGAGGGTGTTAGTGCTAAACTGAAAGAACAGGAGCCATTGAAGGATTAAGCCGGGATCTGACAAGCATGTGGGAAGATCATGCTAAATCCGGGGAGCATTGTAGAGAATGGGGTATTGAGGTTGACCATGGGTGGAATGGCAGCAGAAAAATCATTCAGGGAACTGTTTCAATAACCCTGAGGAGGGATGATGCTGGCATGGACTAGGCAGCAGTTCTCAAACATTTTGGTCTCGGGAGCCTTTACACTCCTGAAAATTATTAAAGGCTCCAGGATGGAGTCTTAGAAACCACATACAGACACAGCCATGTGCTAGATGAGAGATGATCGGTTCATGCATATTTCTGTTTAAGAGTCAGGATAACTTTTCTTAAACATCCCTCAGCTGACTCTCTCCCAGGGCTTAAATCAGTCACTGAAAGAGGGGGCAGACAGAATGTCCTGTTTGATTTAAACCAATCATTATTCTCTCTCAGGGGCCAGGGTTGGGGTGGAGTCCAGTCACCTCTGCAGCTTAGAGAGACACCTACTCATAAGGAAGAATGTGGAGAGGTAAGTGCTGTGGGGGAAGAAATGATAGGATTCATCAAAGGCTCTAGTCTCGTTGTGATTAAACAGAGGGGCAATGAAATAAGATGAGTCGAGACCCGAGGACCAGACTCTAAGGAACATGGACACCTAAGGAATGAGCAAAGGAAAAGACAGTTCTGGAAGCAACTGAGCTGGTAGGAGGGACAGCAGAGAAGAGCGTGCCCTCCAAGGCCATTCTGGAGTTGGGCGCTACTAACATTAGTAGTTCTGACCTTGAGAAAATCACTCAGGTTTGCTCATCTGTAAAATGGGAGAAATAAGTATGCCCATTTCATCAGTGCCGTTAAGAGGGGAATTGAATAGTATAGTATGTGTAGTTTGCAGAGAACCCTTAGTAAGTGTTAGTAGTGTTAACATTCCATGAGGACCTGCTTCAGAGCCAGAAAGATAATCAGATGTAACAGAAGCCAGGAGAGAAGAGAATTTTAAAAATATCTCCAGTGATAAATACTAGAAAGAAGTCAGATAAGGTAAGGACCATCATGAAATGGTTAAGGGTTGTCTTGTTCACATTTTTAGTATCTACTATTGCCCTATATTAAACTAGCGCCCACAAAGTTTTTTCTTTTTTTGCACAAACTCCAGCCAAAGCAGGTCTTTCTTTCTGTCCCTGTGTAGCTGATGCAGGACTCAGATTTTATCTACCACATTGTATCTAACGCTTGGTTTCAGTCCAGTGTCCCAACCTGACAAGATCGATTTGCATCATGGTCTGTCATGCTTACATCAGATGGATAGTCTTCCATTGTGAATATCTATTTATGTAATGAGTGCCTTTTGTGTATTTATTATCCAGTCTTATACCACTTATGTGCTAAGAATCTTTAAAAAAGAAGTAAATTTTCTCTAAGCTCCATTCAGTTTCCTCATCTGTAAAATGCTATAATTATATTTTATTGATTTCAGAGAGGAAAGGAGAGAAAGAGAGAAGCATCAATGATGAAAATCATTGATCAGCTGCCTCCCTCATGCCCCCAACCTGCACATGTGCCCAAACCAGGAATCAAACCTTGACCTTCTGGTTCATAGGTCGACACTCAACCACTGAGCCACACCAGCTGAGGTATATTTTATTTCATACAGGGTTGTGATACGCAAGTAAAGGCCTGAGCATGTCCAGTACGCTGTCTAGCACAACCATGTCTCTTTTTCCTTGTTTCCTCCTCTGAGTGTCCTTCGTTTCTTTCTTTAAATTTTTAAAAAAGTATTGTATTGCCCTAGTTGGTTTGGCTCAGTGGATAGAGTGTCGGCCTGCTAACTGAAAGGTCCTGGGTTCGTAACGCTCTATCCGCTGAGCCAAACCGGCCTCGGCCTGGGTTCGTTTTTGATCAAGGCACATGCCTGGGTTATGGGCTCCATCTCCACTGGGGGAATTGCAGAAGGCAGCCGAACCATGATTCTCTCTCATCATGGATGTTTCTATCTCTCTCTCCCTCTTCCTTCCTCTCTGAAATCAATAAAAAAATATATTAAATAAATAAAATTAAAAAGTATTGCATTAACATATTGGTGTGCTTATGAAGAGAAATGAGACATAGAACAGAACAATGTATTGAAATAACATTGATTACATTGAATGTGATGCTTTTTGAGTTGGTGACAGCTCCTTCTGGCTCCTTTTCTCCAGGTCCACTGATCCCCACTCATGCCTCTCCCCCACTGTACCTCACCATCCCCTCTAGCCCTCAGAGCAGATCACAGTTCCTTCACTGCGAGGGGAAATATATTCATTAAGTATCTGTGATGCCACAGTACCGGGTCAGGGCAGAAGATACTAAAAGCTGAAAACAGCCTGTCTGCGTTTGTGGCCCTACTGAGCTGGAGTTCCTGGTTCTAACCTCCTCAGGCTAGAGTCTCTTCCTGTTCCTATAAATCAATGATCTCTTTTCCTGGGGGAGACAGTTAAAAGAACGCTTCTGGTTCTTGCCCTCGCTCTCAGGTAACAGGCACATTTCACATGCCTCTTCTTTCATGCTTTCAACAAATACTTCTTAAACCTTTATAACCCTGGGCCAGTCACAATAATAAATGCTAGGGATACTGCTGCGGCGAGCGAGGCAGCAAGATCCCTGTTCTCCGGGGATTTACAGTGTAGGGAGGGGCGGGCGGGAGGGAGGGAACCAGACAATAAACATACGGAAAAATGCACAGACAAGACAATATTAGAAATAAGTGTGCTACAGAGCATTTGCACAAGGGACATGCTAGAGTGTGGCTCCTTTAGATTGGGAAGAGCCCCTCTGAGCAGGCAACATTTCAGCTGAGACCTTAATCACAAGAAAGCACCAGGCACACTAAGATCTACTAGTAAAGAACATTCCAGGCAGAACAGACACTAGCACAAAGCCCTTGAGGTAGGGATGAAATTGCTGTGTTCCCAGAGCCGAAAGGAGGCCAGTGTGTCTAGATGGCAGCGCCTGAGGGGAAGAGTGGCAGGAGATAAAGTGGCAGAGTTGAGGGGCAGGACTTGCGGGCAGGGGCTGGCAAACCTGAGACCTGTTAGAGTCTCTTGGGGGACTTCATTCGGTGCCTCCCCCAGAGGTCAGCTTCCCTTGTTCTGCGGTGGGGCCCAGGCATCAAAGGTGCCCAGAGGGTTCCTGTGTACAGCCAGGGTTGAGAATCAGGGACGCCTGGGTTTCAGGGAGTTTGATTTTCTCCTAAGTGGGATGGGAAGTCACTAAAGGGCATTAAGCAAAGCAGTGATGGGATTGGAATAATTTATTTAAAAGATCCCTCCAGTTGCTCTATGGATTGTGGTGGATCACGACAGGAAGCAGGCTATTATTGTCTTTGTGTGGACGTACGCTTTCATTTCTCCTGGGTAAACACCTAGGAATGGAATTGCTGGAAACAGCCCAAACATCTATCAAAAGGTGAACGAATAAACACATTGTGACATGTTCATACAATAAAATACTACTCAGCAGTAAAAATAAAGGACTACTGGTATGTACAATAACATGGACAAGTCTTAAAACCATTATGTTGACTAAAACCAGCCAGATACAGAATAGTATATGCCAGTGATGGCGAACCTTTTGAGCTCGGCATGTCAGCATTTTGAAAAACCTTAACTCTAGTGTCATGTCACATATAGAAATTTTTTGATATTTGCAACCATAGTAAAACAAAGATTTATAGTTTTGATATTTATTTTCTATATTTAAATGCCATTTAACAAAGAAAAATCAACCAAAAAAATGAGTTCGCGTGTCACGTCTGCCACGCATGTCATAGGTTCACAATCACTGGTAGGGTTTCATTGTTACAAATTGAACATAATTAAAGCATAGTGATTAATCACAAAAACAATGTGTAATTATATATGTGTTTTCCGATGGTCTTAGGCAACCCCTGTGAAAGGGTCGTTCGACCCCCCAAAGGGGTCGCAACCCACAGGTTGAGAACCGCTGCTTTAGAGGTTTAAGGAAAAGGAAGACTTATCTATAGTTATGGCAACCAGAAGTGGCTGCCTTTAGGGTAGCAACTTTCTGGAAGGGGGCTCCTCGGGAATTTATTAGGGTAACAAACATGTTTTACATGGGTGTACACATTTACCAAAACTCACTGAATTGTACGCCTAGGATCTGTACATTGCACGGTATGTGAAGTTTGTCTCAATCAAAAAACGAAACAAAACAAAAAGACTGCCACACACCTGCTGGAATGGCTTTAAAAGCAAAACCCAACACCCAAGTGCTGAACAGGATGTAGAACCACTGGAACTCTCGTGGATTGCTGCTGGGAGTGCAACATGGAAAATAGTTTGGCAGTTTCTTATAAAATTAAACAGGTATTTACCATATGACTCAGCAAGCTCACTTCTAAGTGTTTACCCAGAAGAAATGAAATATGTCACACGAAGACCTGTATGTGAATGTTTACAGAGAGAGGCAACAGGGGTTACAGTCAGGAGGCTATTTGCAATGACCTGGCTGATGGGAATGGAGATAAGCAGTTAACAAATACATAGTGTGCTCTGGAGGTAGAGTCTAAGGTTGTTGGTCGTGTGAGAAGGAGAGAGAAATCAAGAATGCTGCTTAGGGCCCTGACCGGTTTGGCTCAGTGCATGGAGCGTCGGCCTGCGGACTGGGGGGTCCTCGGTTCGATTCCGGCCAGGGGCGTGTACCTTGGTTGCAGGCACATCCCCAGCGGGGGCGGGGGGGTGGGGTGGTTCTCTTATCAATGTTTCTGGCTCTCTGTCCCTCCCTCTTCCTCTCTGTGAAAAAGCAATAAAAAAATATTTTTAAAAAAAGAAAGAATGCTGCTTAGGTTTGATACCAGCACTGGATAGGTGGCAATGTCCTTTGTGGAACCATGGAAGACAGGGAAGAGGAGGCTGGGAGAGGAAAGTCGAGAGTTGTTTGCTATCCATGGTAAGTCTGAGTGTTTATCAGACTCTGTGGACACCTTAGCCATACATTTTCAGAAAAGATGCTTCCAACTTTTACTGTCAAAAGATGAGCTCTCGGTGCTGTGATTCTAGGTGGCGGCAGATGCACCTCCTTGAAGTTGGGATGGTAGAGTCAGGAATAGGCTTATGACACACAGATTTAGATATACCCTAAAGTTTTCTGTATCACTGTGGACCAAACAGATAGGATAGGAATCTATTCAGGATGAGATGAAGTTATAAACAGTTCAATCCAAGCAAAATGGTGTGGTCACCTGAGTGGGGGTTATAGGAACGGTAGGCTTGAAGATTAGATGCTGATATGATTTCCATTCAGGGAAGTGGGCTAATAGAACCATTCCTTATTAGTTATCAATTGACATAACAAATTAACCCCAAATTTAGAGGCTTAACATGATAATCAATGCTTATATCTCACAGTTTCTGTGGATCAGGAACTTGGGAGCAGCTTAGTGATCTTTGTATTTTTGAGTGGGAAGGAACTACTTAGTTTTGAGGTGGGGTGTCTCAAAAGGTCAAACTGTTGGCCAGGGCTGCAGTTATCTGAGGGGGTTAGAGAATGTGTTTCCCAGATGGGTGAGTAATATACATGACAAGTGAATGCTGGCTGTTGGTTGGAGGACTCAGTCCTTACCACACACACCTCTCCCCAGGGCTGCATGAGCAGCTGGCTTCCTCCAGAGCAAACTATCCAAGACAAGCAAGGTAGCAACAATGTCTTATGATCTGGCTTCAGAAGTGTCTCTCATCATTTTCACACAGTCCTATTGTTTACATAGGTCAGCCCTGTTCAGAATGGCATATCTACTCAGGAGGTATTGGGGGCCATTTTGGAGGCTGGGAATGTCTCCCTTTTAAGTTTTGGGGTAATGACATATTAAGAGTATAAAGGGACTCATCTTGGTAATGGTGTCATGAGCAAAATTCCCCTAGGTATTTGTGGCTCCAGACCTCATATGAAATTTAACCAGCTTTGGAAGTATGATCAAAAGAATTTGAGATATAAAAATTTTTTTGAATGGTAAGCATGTCTTTAAACATTGAGAAGGGTTTCAGTTATACAGAGAGAAATCTTTAAGAAAATCAAACACATTGTATTTATATTTTTGTGCAAAAGAATCTGTATATCTAGTTTTTTAAATATTTATCATGTATAATAACATAGTAAATGTGTAGTACTATTTAAAATGTAATTGTAATGTAAATATAATCTAAGTAATTGATTCACACTAGTGATTTTAAGTGGTAATCTTACAAAATGTAAATGTAACATTAGACATTTAAAAGAACTTAAAATTAACATATCAATAAGATTAATTTATTGGATATATATGGATTACTTAAGTACTTGGAAAGAAGTTCTTTTTTGTCAGACAACTGAAGTACTTTTAAAAAATCAAATATACTAAACTTACAAATGCAGTTCAAATATTTAAAGTAGGTCAACTCAGTAAATTTGTAAATGTGACCAAACATTAATCAAAAGCCCCCTTAGAAGTGGTTGTTGAAAGGTAGCTGTATATCTACAAAATTATAAGTTGAATTTACAAGCTCATAGGAAAATCATCTTGGGTTTTCATTCTTCAAAGTCAAATATTAATTTCAAAATCAAAGTAACTTCTGAACAATTTCTCTGTGCATGAAAGTCACCCCGGAGTAAGTAAATTCCCTTGGACAGCAGGTGGGGAAGGGGGGAGAGAGATTTTGGCTGATGGGCCAGACGATGCCCAAATACGCTTGAGCCTGAGCCTTGCTCCTGCCTGATGGCTAAGCTGGTTCACCGGGATGAGCTCCCCTTCGCCAGGGCCAGAGGGTGGGGGAAGGGAAGCAGGGAGCCCTGGCTCAGCCTGGATTGGCTGTGCCCACCCCATCCCCCTTCCTCACTGTGCTCTATGCATGTCATAAGTGCTGCTCTGGCCTTAATAGCAACTCACAGCATGATTCTTGCTCTGTGCACAGAAGCTGAGCACATGGAATAATGGCCTTTCTTTATTAACTTGCTCTTTGATTGTGCAAGGGGCTGCTGGCTGACCTGGACTCTGTGTGGCTGTAAAACAAAGTACAGTAAAATCCTGCTGAGGTCCCTGGGCATAAACGCTGCAAATGCACCGCGTTGTAGTAATATGACTTGTGGATATGAAAGAAAATACAGCTGCCCAGGCTGGTTTGGCTCAGTGGATAGAGCGTTGGCCTGCAGACTGAAGGGTCCCAGGTTCGATTGTGGTCAAGGGCACATGTGGGGGGGGACATGGGGGGGGGCAGGAGGCAGCCAGTCAATAATTATCTCTCATCATAGATGTTTCTATCTCTCCCTCTCCCTTCCTCTCTGAAATCAATAAAAATTAAAAATAAATAAATGACTAATCAAAAAAGAAAGAAAAATACAGCCAAACATGGTTGTTTGGAGTAGCAGAGTCTCACATTGAATTTTTGGTATTAATATTGAAGATTTAAAAAAAAATATTGAAGATTTAAATTTACCATAAGTTATCTCGAACCCCCTGCCCAGCTGAGTTGTGGGCAGGAGTGCTCTAAAGTTTCCTATTAATTGTCTTTTTGTGTGTTTAACTCCTAGCTCATGCTCTTTGCCTTGGAAGACATCAAGGTGTGGAAAGGGAGCCTCAGAAGTCCCAATATGCCGAGGGAGGGGCTGCTCTCTGATCCAGGGTGGTGGGTGGCTCAGTTCTGCCATGCCCCACCCCCGAATTTCACATATTGCTAATTGGATTTGGGGGAGGGTAGGGATGGGGAATTTTATTTAACAAAGAATTACTGCCTGTTATGTGCAAAGTACCCTGTCTACAAGAATTCAACACCGTGGAAAGGGAGAAAAATGTGTTTACAGATATCTTCAGTAGAAGCCAGAGATGGCAGCTAAGGATGAAGGAAGGTCCCACAGAGTTCCTCCAGAGCCTGGAGGGGGGGCGGGGATTCTGAATGGACAGATCCAGGGAGACTTTCAAGGAGCAGCCACCAATTCTGAGGCCCGATTAGGGGATCAGGGCATAGGAAGGAAACAATAGATGGCTTCTGCTCTTGAGGATTCATGGTCTAATGGCAGAAATTGACATATTTTGTGGAAAAGGTGACATTTTAGCTAGACTTTGAAAGAGGTGTGATTTGAACAGGCAGAGATAGACAATAAGAGAAAAAGGGATTTCCAGAAAAAAGAAAGCATGAGGACACTGATGTCCCATGGGTGCTAATGGTTCCTTTTTCTCTTCCCCCTCCCAGTTCCTCTTTGTCCATAAGGTTTCCATAAACATCATCTTCTTGGCCCCGTATGAGCACGTGGTTTCTGTAAGAATCTTCTGACCATATAATATCGGTTGGTGAATGTAGGTAGAATACTAATCTAACAGGCTAATCAGTTCTTCCTTGCAAAATTTTGGAACTGAAACTGAAAAAAAAAAATTCTTTTTGGGTATCAGAAGAGGTAGTCAGCTGTTGATGACTATGACCTAGAGAAATGTAGGAAGAGAGAGCGAGAAAAAAAAAAAGAGAGAAGAGAAGAGAAGAAATGATGATTCCCTAGCCCTTGGACAAGGTTTTATATATCACGAGAGGCCCGATGCACGAAAATTCGTGCAAGAGTAGGCCTTCCTTCCCCTGGCTGCCGGCACTGGCTTCCCTCCAGCACCTGGGACCCGGGCTTCCCTCCTCCAGCCGCCCACAGGCACCCAGGACCCGGACTGGCTTCCCCCAGGCCACCCGCAGGCACCTGGACCTGGGCTGGCTTCCCTCCAACCCTGGCTTCGTCAGGAAGGACGTCCAGAATGATGTCTGGTCTAATTAGCATATTTTCCTTTTATTATTACAGATTCTTCATATTCTTGGGCCTTGGATGCCAGTTAGGTCTCTCAAGTCTAAAACTGCTATTTAAAGAAATCTGCCCACCTTACAGACCTGCAAGTTAACTAACCAGCCTGTTTGGTTTTGTTATTTTTTCCTCCCAGAGGATTTGGCTCTGTTGATTTCCTGCCAGCTCTTACTTTCAAATAGTTCAATTTCTCTGTCTCTAGAACATAGAATTCATTATGCCTGGATTTTTGCCAGCAGTGTCCTTCCCGTGTTTTTAAAACTGAGATGAATGTTATAGAGTGGCCTAGTGGGCTTGACCCAGGATTAGAAGTCAGGCAGTGATATATTAGATGTCTGTGTGGATGCTCTGTTCTGGGTGGTGGGGCTGCTAGGGGAATGAGATTCGCGGGGAGCGGGGAGAGAGGGCACCCAGGGTGAAACCTTGGGACTAGAGTGGAGAACTGTGTCCAAGAGATTAGGTAAGATTTGGCTGATGTGAGGCAAGATTTAGATTCTTCCCCTGCCCTCAGAGCCCTGGTGAGTATTTACCATAGAAAGGGCAGCGTTGTTTACTCCTCTTGGCCATGTGGGTAGAAAGTAGAAAACCAGGTGACAGAGAATATTTATAAAGGGCTCTAGGAAGAACCACTCTATTTTTTTCTATTTGCAACGTTCCTTTTCTCTTCCTACCTCTGCAAACCTGCTCATCCTTTTACTTCTGCTAGTGCTGAGAAGACGTGCCTTCCTGCACAGGGCAGGAACCTAAGGAATGTGTACATCAGCATAACCTTAGGGCCAAAGGGATTTCTCATTCATGTGGCTCTGTTGAATGACATAGGGAAATTCCTTTACCTTTTATATTAGATTACTTTCTAGGAATATGTTAATGTTTAAAATTTTTTTTCTCTTCTAATTGACTATATATTTTTTAAACTAAACTTTTCATTTTGGGACAGTTGTAGATTCACATGCAGTTATAAGACATAATGCCAAAGAAAAAAAGAAAAGAAAAACAAGAAAGAATACTGAGAGAACTTGTGTACCCTTTACCCAGTTTCCTCCAATAGTAACATTTTGTAAAAATATTGTACAGTATCATTGTATGATGCCTTCATGTACAAAATAAATGTCATCAACATTGATATAACCAAGATACATAACAATTCCATCACCACAAGGATTCCTCATGTCGCTCTTTTATAGTCACATACACTTTCCTCCTTCCCTGGCCCCCTCATTATCCCTTAATAACCCCTAAACTAGTCTCCATTTCCATAATTGTTACTTTAAGAATGTCATATAATGGAATGACACAGCATAAAACTTTTTGGTATTGGCTTTTTTATGTTTTGTTTTATTCAGCATAAATTCCTAGAGACTTGTGTATGTAGTAATAGTTCTTTCTTCCTTCCCTTATTTAATTTTATTGATTGATGGATTTGAGAGAGAGAGAGAGAGAGAAAGAGAGAGAGAGAGAGACATCAATCTGTTGTTCCACTTATTCGTGCATTCATTGGCTGACTCATGTATGTGCCCTAACTGGGGATTGAACCCACAACCTTGGCATATCTGGCCAACACTCTCACCAACTGAGCTAGCCGGCAGGGCTCTTTTTGCTTTTTAATTGCTAAGTAATATTTCATGATATGGATGTACTACAGTTTGTTTACTATTCACTCATGGAAGAACATCTGGGTTGTGTCCAGTTTTTGGCTATTTGAGTAAAGCTGCTACAGGCTTTTATGTGAACACAAGTTTTCATTTCTCTGGCATAAGTGCCGAAGAGTGCAATCGCTGGGTCTTGTGGTAGCTGCATGTTTAGTTTTTTAAGAAACTGCCAAACTGTTTTCAAGAGTGGCTGGACCACTTTACATTCCCACCAGCGATGTGATCCAATGTGATCCTCCCCATCTTTGCTACCATTTGATGTTGCCACTATTTTGCATGTTAGCCATTCTGATGATAGTGCAGAGGTAGCTCACTGTGGTTTAAATCTGAATTATTTTCCGGATGACTAATGATGTTGAACAGTTTTTCATGTGCTCATTTAGCACCAGGGTATCCTCTTTGGGAAATGTGTTCATGTTCTTCGCCCATTTTCTAAATGAGTTATTACAGTTTTTTAAATTGTTGAGCTTTGTGTGTTCTCCATTTATTCTAGATACCAGTTCTTTGTTGGATATATGGCCTTAAAATATTTCCTCCCAGTCTGTAGCTTGTTTTTTCATCTTATCAGGGTCTTTGGAGAAAAAAAATATTAATTTTGAGAGATCCAATATATCAATTTTTTCTTTTTATGGATTGTGTTGTTGGTGTCTTTGAAAAAATCATGAAGGCTTTTTCCTAAAAGTTTTATAGTTTTATATTTAAGTCATGGCCACATATTTTTAATTAGCTATTTAGACCTCTGACTGAAACAAGCCCTAGCATGCGGAGTTCTTTCTGCTCTCATTTCCTTTCTCAAGCATCCACTGAGTGTCAGCTATGACTCAATCACTGATACCAAGTCCTGGATACAGATCTCGATTAGGTATATGCTTCTGACTTTGTGATGAGTCAGTTGAAAGATGTACTTAAAAGCGTGAGCGTTGGAGCCGGACTCCTTTGATTCAAATGCTGGTGCCACCCCTCCAAAGCTTCGTGATCTTTAGCAAGTGATTCAGTCCCTGGAATGTTAATTTTTTCACATCACTCACATCTGAATGGAAAGAATCATAATACCTCTTTCTCAGGATTGTGAGAAGAAAATAAAATATTACATGTAAAATGCTTAGCCTGGTACCTGGCCTACACATAGAACACACTCAGTAATTTTTGGTGCCCCTCCGGACCACCCCCGAGGCAAAGATGCTCCATGTACCTTCCTCGCCTTAAGAGTCTCCTTCCCTTGTGTCCATTTCTTCCTCTTTGCCCCTCCTGGTCCTACTTATTCTACATCTTTTATGAAACCTTCTCACCCTACTTCAGCATCTGCTAGAATTCCTTATCTCCAAATCATTGTGGTATTCGTATATTGTTTCAGGGATGTGGTATGTGCCTCCTTGAAGACATGCCCTAGCTCTCCATGGAGTCCGGTGGGCATCTGGCGAAGACTCCTCACGTGCACAGGACACTGATAGTGGGATCTTAATTATAACATGTTTTGTAGAAAGCAATTTGGCAAAATGAAATCCGGAGCCTTAAACCCTCTAACCCAGTGATTTGACTTTTTTAGGTTCTGTCCAAAGAATGGTTAGATACTTGAACTAAATTTTATGCATAGGAATATTTCTCACAGCTTTATGGTAAAAGTAAGGATTTAGAAAAACAAAAGTGTAAACAATAAAAAATCAGGAATCATGCAAAGTCCATTTATGTGGTGAACTATTATATTATCAATAAAATTCGATTTTCCTAACCATAGAGAATATAGCTGTAATGATATTCACTAAAGACCTCTTTATAATAATGGGAAAGCCCAACTATATGAATAAATTAAATCTAAAAAGTGTCACAAAATAGAATTATAGTAGTTCAGTATTACTAATTTCAATAGAATTACAGTATAACCATCTTTTTGGTTAATCCTCACCTGAAAATATTTTTTCCCATTGATTTTTAGAGAGAGTAAATGGGAAAGAGGGAGAGAGAGAGAGAGAGAGAGAGAGAGAAACATAGATGTGAGAGAGACACATCGATTGGTTGCCTAATGCACCCCTTCAGGCCTAGGGAATTATGACCCCCCTCCTTTTTTATTCTATATTATTATTTTTTAAAAAATATATTTTTATTGATTTCAGAGAGGAAAGGAGAGGGAGAAAGAGATAGAAACATCAATGAGAGAGAATCATTGATTGGCTGTCTCCTGCAGGCCCCCTACTGGGGATCGAGCCTACAACCTGGCCATGTGCCCTTGACTGGAATCGAATCCAGGGACCCTTCAGTCCGTAGGCTCTATCCACTGAGCCAAACAAGTTAGGATCCCCCCACCCTTTTAAAATGTATGTATATAGAGACACACCCACACACACAAACATATCTAATCTAATAAAAGAGAAACATGCAAATTGACCATATCTCTGCCACGCCCACTAGCCGATCAGGAGCGGATATGCAAATTAACCCAACTAAGATGGCGGCGGCCACGGAGCTGGAGCGAGCAGGAAGCTTGGGTTGCCCACAGCAATGGAGGAAGCCAAGCTTCCCACTTGCCCTGCTGGCCCTGAGCTCCGCTCAAGGCTACAAAGTTTCAATTATAGAAGTTAAATAAATCCCAGATCCCTGCTTCCAGCCTGCGGCCATGGCCAGCCTGAAAACGGCCATCAGCCTCTCACCAGGCTGGCCAGGCACCCCAGAGGGACCCCCACCCTGATCCAGGACACCCTTCAGGGCAAACCAGCCTGCCCCCAATTGTGCACCATGCCTCTATCCTCCTATCTAATAAAAGAGAAACATGGTAATTGGCGTACAACCACTACCCTTCCCATTGGCTAATCAGGGCAATATGCAAATTAACCGCCAGCCAAAATGGCGGCCAGCAGCCAGGCAGCTTAAACTGAACATGAGGCTTGCTTGCTTCAGTGATGGAGGACTGCAACGTTCCCCACCTGCCTTGCCGGCCTCTGAGCCTGCAGTTTAAGAAACATAGTAACAAATAGAAGCTAAACAAAACCCCAGAAACCAGCTTTCAGGGAGCTGGGATCTCAGAGCTGGAGTTGATACAGAGTTTCGATTATAGAACCGAAACAAGCCAGATACCTGC
Organism: Myotis davidii; assembly: GCF_000327345.1. NCBI lineage: Eukaryota > Metazoa > Chordata > Mammalia > Chiroptera > Vespertilionidae > Myotis > Myotis davidii. The sequence goes on along the minus strand of NW_006290031.1, from coordinate 2,239,924 downwards.
TTTCAGAAGCGGAAGCCTCAGAGCTGGAGCCAGGCTAAAGCTGGCCCAGAATAAAAAATAAAAAAAGAAAGAAAGAAAGGAGCAGTTAGGAGCTTCAGTCACAGCCTGAAAACAGCCCTCAGCCCCTCACCTAGGCTGGCCAGGCACCCCAGTGGGGACCCCCACCCTGATCCAGGACACCCTTCAGGGCAGACCAGCCAGCCCCGACCCATGCACCAGGCCTCTATTCTATATAGTAAAAGGGTAATATGCCTCCCAGCACCGGGATCAGCGGAGCCGCGAGGCCTCCCGGCACCAGGATCATCGTGACGGGGCAGCGCCCAAACCCCCTGATCGCCCTGTGGCTCTGTGTGTGACAGGGGGTGGGGCCACAACCTCCCTATCAGCTCTGCTCTGTTCCTGACAGGGGAAGGCGCCCCAACCCCCTGATGGGCCCTGCTCTGTGCGTGACAGGGGGTAGTGCCCCAACTCCCCTATCGGCCCTACTCTGTGAGTGACAGGGGGCAGTGCCCCAACCCCCTGATTGGCCCTGCTCTGTGCGTGACAGGGCGTGGCGCCGCAACCTCCCCATCGACCCTGCCTTGAGTGTGACAGGGGGCGGTGCCCCAACCCCCCAATCAGCCCTACCCTGAGCATGACTGAGGGTGGCATCGCAACCTCCTGATCCGCCCTGCTCTGTGCATGACAGGGGGCGGTGCCCCAACTCCCCAAACGGCCCTGCTCTGAGCCCGACCAGGGGCTGCACCTAGGGACTAGGCCTGCCCTCTGCCACCCGGGAGCAGGCCTAAGCCAGCAGGTCGTTATCTCCCGAGGGGTCCCAGACTGTGAGAGGGCACAGGCCGGGCTGAGGGACCCCCCCCCCCCCTCGAGTGCACAAATTTTTGTGCACCGGGCCTCTAGTATATAATAAAAGGGTAATATGCAAATTGACCCTAGCAGCAGAAAGACTAGGAATGACTGGCCACTGTGACACACACTGACCACTAGGGGGCAGATGCTCAATGCAGGAGCTGCCCCCTGGTGGTCAGTGCACTCCCACAGGGGGAGCTCTGCTCAGCCACAAGCCAGGCTGCCAGCTGCCAGCACAGCGGTGATGGTGGGAGCCTCTCCCACCTCCTCAGCAGCGCTAAGGATGTCCAACTGCAGCTTAGGCCTGCTCCCCACTGGCAAGTGGACATCCCCTGAGGGCTCCCGGGCTGCCTGAGGGATATCTGACTGCCAGCTTAGACCTGTTCCCCTGGGGAGCAGGCCTAAGCCAGCAGGTGAACATCCCCCAAGGGGTCCCAGACTGTGAGAGGGTACAGGCTGGGCTGAGGTCACACCCCCAACCCCCGCCGCAGTGCACAAATTTTTGTGCACAAGGCCTCTAGTAAAAAAATAAACACCAAAATTTTAGTGGCGATTGTTTTTAAGTAATAATGTTTTTGGTGACTTTAACTTTGATTTTGGCTTCTCTAAAACATAACATTTATTACTTTTAGCATAGAAAATAAAAATGACGGTTATAATCTGTTGTAGGTTTTTTTGGAGACTGCTTACACAAATATAATGGTCATTCATTCATCACATTCAAAATATTTATTAACTGCCTACCAGTTGTTAGGCTCAGTACTAGAAACACAGTAGAGAACACAACTGACACAGTCCTTTAATCACCAATTCAAGTGAAGGGTACAAAAGCTTAGAAAACACAGAGAGATGTGATAACATAGTGATAGTACTGAATGTTGTGGAAGCTTAGAGAAGGGTGGGGGTTAGGGAATAGCATAAGGCTATTTGGTACAATGTAAGTGACTTAGAGCCAAAAGAAAGGATGTAGAGAGGGGAGAATGATCCAAGCTTAGGGATAAGCATTTTCAAAGGTTCTAAAGGGACACACCCCTAAAGAAATGTGAAAAGTCACATGGCAGGGGAATGGAAGGGGGGATGTTAGAAGGAGAGCTAGAAAAAGAAAGTAGGAATTGGAACATGAAGGTCCTTATGGGTTATGTTGATGACATGTTCTATCCATAAGAGTAAACAGGAAAAAAATGGCATTTAATGGGTTTTAAATGTGATCATATTTTTTCTCTAAAGAGATCACACTGACTACTGAGTAGGGGATGAATTAGAGGGGGACAGGACTGGAGGCAAGGAGACGAGTTAGTAGTAGCTTGGGTCACTGTGATGATGATAAGGGCTGTAGGGATGGAGGGTGAGACCTGATGAAGAAGTGACGTGGTGATTGATTGGGTTGGACTGGAGGTGGTGGTGGTAGGGGAGGTGTCAAGGTAAAGCAAGTGTCAAGGACAATGTTTTGGCTCCTGGGTTGGTAATTGTGTCTGGTGGTACCACTAATTGAAATATGGGACAGATGAGGAGGTGCAAAGTGGGAGGGAAGTTGAGCTCCATTTGGGACATGCTGAGTTTGAGTTTCCTGTGGGAAATCCAATGGAGTGTTTAGGAAGCTGTTGGGTAGATTCAAGTCCAAAGGTGAGGTGTGACACTGGCCATAGAGACAGGCATGTTGGGTGGGGGGGGTGGCAATAATGAGGGTAGATGAGATCACCAAGAGATGTATGTAGAAAGGGAAGAGAAGAGGGCTGAGGACAGAACCCTAAGGAAATCATACCTTTAGGGGGCTGAAAGTGAGAAAGAAAATGGGCTCAAACCTGGTCTGGGACAGAAATTTGGTGTGTGATGTAATTTACAACTCCTTCTGGGAAGCAATTAGCATTCCTGATAAAGTGCGTGAACAGTTTTCTGACAGACTTTAATAAGACTGAGAACTCCTTCTGGGAAGCTAGGGTTACCCATCCAGCTGATTGACTAGCCTAATAATCTTTAACCAGATGTTCTTTTTTAAAGTTCCATTCTAAACATGGTTGGTGAACCAGTCTTTTTTCTTTCTTTCTTTCTCTTTCTTTCTTTCTTTCTTTCTTTCTTTCTTTCTTTCTTTCTTTCTTTCTTTCTTTCTTTCTTCCTTCCTTCCTTCCTTCCTTCCTTCCTTCCTTCCTTCCTTCCTTTTTATAAAATGCCTCAACCAGAATTACTCCTTCAGTTGATTTTTTTTTTTTCAAAATGCTTCTCAGGTACTCAAAAACAATTAGTTTGAGGCCTTGCTTTAGCCAAAGAGAAAGAGAAAGCTGCAAGAGAGTAAGAAAAGGCAGGCAGGTAGGAGAGAATGCAGTCTATTGGTGTGTGGACGCCAGGTGGGAGCAGGCCATGCATGGACCACCATGTCACATGCCAGTGGATGTTAAGGACAACAAAAGTGACAGATCGCCACTGGATTTAGCACCAAGAATGTCAGTGGTGATCTTGGCAAGAGCAGTTTCTCTGGGGTGATTGGGAGCACAATTCAGACTGCAGTGGGCCCAAGTGAGTGTAGACCATTCTTCCAACAAGTGTGACTGCAAAGAGGAAGGAAGAGGGAGAGAGCTTTCAGAGGGTTTCTTTTCAGTGGGAGACGTAAGTACATTTAAATGTTTGGGAAGGACTCAGTAGCCAGAGAAGGAGGAGGTACCCACCTGAAAGGAGAGTTAATCTTTTTTTGTTTAATATATTTTTATTGATTTCAGATAGAAAGGGGGAGGGCGAGAGAAATAGAAACATCAATGATGAGAATCACTGATGGGCTGCCTCCCGTACGCGCCCCCACCGGGATCGAGCTCACAACCCAGGCCTGCGCCCTGGACCAGATCCGAACCTGGGACCCTTCAGTGTCTGCAGGGCGGCACTCTATCCACTGAGCCAAACCAGCCAGGGCAAGAAGAGCTAGTCCTGAGTTAGAGGCTAGTGAAAGTGAGTGAGGCTCAGGGCATCCTCAGCCCGTGGAAGGTCATCTCTCAGCCTTTGTGATAGGAAAGAAGGGGGAGCGTGAAGGTCAAAGCTGGGCCTGTGCAGTGGCCTCTGTCACTCCTGTGATGTAGGAGTCAGGAGCGCTGCAGAGGGTCTGCGGTAAGAGGCAGGATGGCAGGCTGAGGCCCAGAGGAAGCTCTGAGAAAGAGCCCAGCACAGCGGGAGATTGCTGACTGGGAAAACGGTGATTTCAGGACATCCCCGAGGTGGCGGAGGCTGAATACATTGCGGACCCAATAAGTCTGTGGTTTTCTCGAATGGTGCTTAGAAATCGTCATTTGGGCGTGAAGAAGGCTAAAATATTTCAACTAATCTGGACTGTGCTCAGTGACACCATGGAAGCTTTGCAACTTCCTCTGCCCATCCTTTTAATACGATGCCTTCGTTTCCAGCTCAGGCAGGCTCTGCTTCGAACTCTGTAGACACTTCTGAGTGATTTCGTCCACTCCCATGGCCTCAGTTAATCTCTAAGCTGTAGCCCAGCCTTTCCTTTCTGCCCTTTGGGCATCTTCAATTGGGTGTCTCCTCACATCGAACTCAGCAATGTCCCCACTCTTCCATTTCCTTTCCTCTGAAAATGAATATAAGCTCCAAGAGGGCAGGTCTTTCCTTGTCTTTTTCACTCCTGCATGCTGGAGCTAGAGCTCAATGAATGCCACTCAGTTCTCTAAACCTTTCTTTTTTTCTTTCAGTTTCTTTTTTATTGAATTTATTTTGGTAACAATGGTTAATAAAATTATACAGGTTTCAGGTATACAATTCTACAACACACCATCTAGATATTGTATTCTGTGTTCACCACCCCAAGTCAAGTCTCCTTCCATCACCATTTATCCCTTTACCCCTTCTATCACCTTTCTCCCTTCCCTCTGACAATCACCACACTGTTGTGGGTCACCTTTCATTCCAACTTCTTCCTCACTTCTGACACCCAAGCCATCAAGTCTTGTCTACAACGAAATGTGCTTCAGAACAGGGGGTTGGGGGAGGGGCGTGAATTAGCAAATAATTCTAACAGAAACTGCTTGCTTTCCCTCCTTTGCTTCATTAGCACTAGAACTAAGCCATGGGGGGCACCTCCATCCAGCTTCCTCCCCCCACCCCCCACATCCTCCAGCACCCACTCCCTCAGCCTCAGAGAATAGGGAAGTCAGTTTTTCATTTGCTAATGATTGGGGCTCAGCTTATAATGGTCCATTAAGGGGATTCGGAAGAGAAGAGGGAAAATGGAGCTTTCCTGCGGAGGGATCAAGAGGCGCTGGAGTCGCAACCCCCCAGAAGTGAGGGAGGAGGGGCCTGGGATGGATCGGGGCTGGGAGACCAGGGCCCAGAAGGACCTGCAGAGGCCCAGCGCCCCCTGACTGCCGCGTGGGTCCAGGCCTGAGCCTTCGCTCTGCGGGTGGCCACTGGTTGGGAGCCTTCCGCCCGGTGTCATCAGTGAGACCTCCGACTGCTCACCACACGACAGCCAACAAGTCAAGTGACAAGGAGCTGGGGCAAGGAAAGCGACTTTATTCAGAAAGCCAGCAAGTCGAGAAGATGGCAGGCTAGCGTCCTGAAGAACCATCTTCAGAAAGCACAGCATTCAGGCTCCTTCATGCCAGGAGAAAGGGAGATGGGAGGGACTTGAGGTCAGGAGGTGGCTTATGACCCCGGACATCTGGAGCTCAGCAGGGGCCCCAGGGTGGTGGCGAAACTTCTTTGCTTTTGATCAACAAACTCGTTGCCTGGTCGCAGTCACAGGTTCCCTTAAGTCTTTTGATGAACAGTCATCATTTTTGCACATACCTTCCTTATCTCCTGGGGGAGGCAGTTTCCAGCAGGGAGGCTGTTTTCGTCATTCCTAGGCCACCGGTTGGATTCCTTTAGTGATTAGCATCGCTATGTGCAGGACTAAGCAGAAGTCGCTAACTGACCTGTGATGGGAACTAGACAGGCTCCAGCAAGGTGGGGTCAGGCAGACTGATTATTTTGTTCTATTACTGCCCAGCACCATGGACTCTACTCAATGGGAGCCCTCCAGAGGTGTCCCAGAGACATCCCTGACTGGCCGGCAGGGCAGGAAGGAGCGCTCACCCCTTCCCAAGCCCTTGTTGAACTGAGCAAGCTGGATACCTCTGGAGGGCTGGGGCTGTGTTAGCCGTGCCTCCATCACAGGCTGCCGTGCCTGCTGTCTCCACCCATAGTCGGTGACTGCAGTCTAAGCCCCTATCTTGCCCGGTCACTGCAGAAGCCTCCTATCTAGCCTCCCTACCTGTGTCTCACCCCCACCCATGCATTCTCCACGCAGAAGCCGGAATTTTTATAAAAAACAAAAAAACAACACTTGGTCTCCCACCCCTCTTCCTCACCTGGCTAATCCCTATAATCCTTCAGGGTTCAGGTTCAGGTCATTTATTCTGAGGCGTCTTCTCTGACCAGCCTCCTCACCGCACATACACAAGATTAGGGTCCACTTATTCACTTCCTCAAAACCCTGTGGTTTATTGTAAAACTTGTTTATATTTCAACTGGCCTGTGGGCAGAGAATAAGTGGGCAGGGGACTTGCCACCTTGTCTGGGGCCTGACTCTATGCTCCAGTGTGGAGGATGGAAGTAAGATCTACATGCGTGGCTCTCACATGTGGGTGTGAGCCAGAATTAGTTGGAGGGCTTGTTAAAACACAGGTTGCCGGATCCCCCTTTCTGATTTGGTAGGTCTGGGGTGGGGCTGGAAATAATGCGTCTCTGCCACGCTCTCAGGTGCAGCTACTGGTGATCACATTTTGAGTTCGCACAGCCCTGTGACTGTTCAGAAAAAAGGAAAGGTCAAGTGAGAAGCATTAGCTTTGCAAGTCTCAGAGAGAGTAAAGTGAGAGACTTCAATCTAAATTAAAGATGACAGCACTTTCCAATGGTTGACAAGGTCCAGCGAGTAAGTATGAGAGTGTGTGGTTGAAGTGGCCAATAGATGAAGGTATGATGTGCAGGCAAAGATCTGAAAGTTAAAAAAATAAATAAATAATTTTTACTTATCAAAGTACAGGGCTGAAATGAAAACAATGAAAGAGGTAAGTGAAAAGGAAGACTGTAAAGTCGAATGTGTGACATTATGGCAATTTTATTTAAAATGCCTAGAAAAAAAGACTGAACATATGTGGCAATATTTATAATAGGCGAGTTTTATTTCCTTCCTTCACCTTTCTAAATTTTCAAAATTCTCTCCATTATCATGTTTTCTTTTCAATAGGGAAAATCTTTTCCTATGTTAAACCTCCTCAAATGTCAAATGTCTTGGACACTTCCATCTAGTTGAAGTAATTTATCTCCTCTCCTGTCCCCTTGTCAGACTTGTCTTTGATATCTTAACTTGTGCTAAAAGTATGAAAACCAACAAAATGCAAACAATCCAAAGTAGACAAAAGGAGAAGAAGAAAAAGAAAGAACCTCAAGGAAAAAACAATTTAGTTAGTACTGACATCAACAAAAATGTATCTTGGTTATTGGCCTTCCAATCATTCTTACAGTTGAATGTTGTAACCACCTATCTGGCTATTCAGGATGGGTGACCTCATGGACTGGTCTGACAGGGAGCTCTGGTCCTAATCGCCTACCTGTGACCTCCTGTTTCTTCTCATGTGGTTCAGGCATGAGCTGAACATTGTTCCCAACTTCACTCTTCTTGTTCAGAGTATTCCATATATTCCTCCTTGAATTAGATCCCCTCCCACCCAAATAATGCCTTTCAAAAAAGTTAATAAAGTTATTCTTTTCTGTCATTTAGTTATTAAAATTACTGTTTTTAAAAATTACTTAACAAACTAAGCTCTCTTCATAACAGGGTTTATTTGGGGCATAAATTCAATCAAAGTACATAAACACAATCAAAGTACAAATAAACTTTTAGAACACAACCCATTTTATCCAGGAGAGTACTTGCACAATAAAAAATTCTCTCTGTGCAGCATAATGTATACCAATTGGCAGTGGTATTTGTCAGTAAGAATTTCTTGCTCATTTCTGTAAAGGAATGAGATAGTACTTTAGCATGTGAATCTACTTCACTTCAAGTATAAATAATTCGGAATTTCTTGTCAAGACCTTATAATTCTTTACCTACAGAGTAGACACAAAGGAAATGATTAAGTAAACATTTCTAGGTGTAATTATGAATGGTTTCACAATCAGAAATATGACTATCCAAATTTTTATTCCATAAAAATCCATTATATGGAAGAAAATAATTAAACTGTATGACTACAGCAAAATGCAAGGAACATATAAAATTATAATTATCACCAAGAATACTGATCAGATCAGAAAAGACTAGAATCTTAATATTTCAACTACACTGACAACTTTAGTAGCTATTTTCTTGACTATCCTTTCATTTTGAAAAATAAAGTATGAATTAACAAAACCACTCGAGAAATCGGGAAATGGCGATCCTCAGTGATTTGGTAAGGCAAGCACTAAGTGACAGAGTGGAACCAGAAACTCGTTTGCCTAACTGCCAGTGTAGTACCTCTTATTCTAGCATGTACTGTCGGTGCTGCCAGAAGGCAGAACATGTCACTGCCTTTCCTATTTTAGAAATAAGTTTCTTTGGAGGTCTGATGGCAAAAGACACCTGTTATTTTTTAAATGTTAGCAGCTAATGATTTAATGACAATTTTTTTTACATGTTCTTTCTCCATTCAAGTTGTCTTCTACTCGTTAAATAATCACTTTTTAAATTAGGTAAGAGCAATCAGAAATTAGGAGGTGGATTTAATCTTGTCTATCATCTCACTGGGAAAAGTAAGACCCAAAGAGATTTGTCCAGGGTCTTCTGGTCCAGGGTTATTTACAGCACATGACACTGCCTCGGCCATAACTATTCGAAAGAACTGGCATAATTGAAAGGATGTTCCTGGAACCATCAGTCTCGATCAGTGTATCTGTCTGTGTGGGGTATTTGGGTGCCGTTTTACTTCTCTAATTTTCTTATCCATTTATTCACTTCTTTGATTTTGTTGCCTGATGTTTTGGGAATGGAGACAGTCAGTAAAAGACATGTAAAATGGCCAGGGGCGAGTGCAACTTCAATATTTTAGGGGGAATGAGTAAAGCAAGTCTAGTTGGAATTTAGAAGTTGCAGTTTTCCATGGAGAGAAGACCAAGAAAGGGATATTGGAGGGATGGCTGAGGAAGATTGATAACCTCCTACTGCCAGGGCCTCTGCTGGGCACTTTTATGGGTTCATCTCATTCCTCTTAACAACCCTTTCGGTAGGGGCTGTTAACCTCATTTTATTACTCTTGAGGCTCAGAGTACTGTTATTTACCCAACAGATACACACTGATAACAGGTCGAGCCCGTCCAATGCGGGGGTTTGTCTGGCTCTGCACCTGTGCACTTCACTGCCACCGTAGAGTTTGTGTGAGGTGAGCCAATGAAGACAATGACTGCAATGCAATGCTAACAACAGTAAGAATGGTAGCCCAGTGCTTTACACCGCGATCACTTTGGACAGGATTAAGTGAGCACGTGAATCGGGCCGATGTGGTGTCTTTGTGCTCTTTGTTAGTGAAATAGGCTATGTCTTAAGATTTCCTTTGGCTTACTTTGTTTTCTGAAAAGGAATGGGAAGGCTCAATTAGTTTTGCTGCGTTCATCAGATTGTATGTTCTACATGTGGGTGGATGGGTTGGTGTGTGACTGTGTGAGGTCAAACTGGATATATTCAGAAGAATGCATCCAATGCCTTTGGGTTAGATGCTGAATTTTGTAATTAGTGATCACTGTTCCTATTTACTGAATGGGCGTTTTAATCCCTACAGAGTTCTTTTTTCCTTTTGAGGCTGAATATCATATGCACCCTTATTTCTGTAGGGCGGGGGTCCATGAAAGAAATATGTCAACCTTCCCATGAAAAAGCAAGTCTGTATTCAGTGGAAAATCAATAACCACCCATTTTCATCCCCAAAATGAATCTCTGATGACTAATTTTGTATTAGACCGAAACTCCAGTTTTAGCTTTGGGCTCAGTTCTCATATTTGGAAGGTGATGCCCAGTGGTGTGGTACTGTGTAACAGAAAGGTGGTGTCAATTTATAAAAATGATCCCTATCTTCTAATGAATTAATGCTCATTTGCAATTATCAGTTTGATACTAACTTAGGTAAAGACGTGTTCCAGCTCCAACATTGGATTCTCTGTCTTTAAAAATGTCATTCTAATGCGAAACTGTTACTACAAAAGGGTTTATTTATTTTACCATTCAGTCTAAAAATAAAACCTCTCACCCAAATTTTACGCCTTACTAGCCACATTTTTATCTGCACAATTTTAAACTAATTTGAAAGAATCCAGGTCTAGGTTCTGTGATGTCGGACAAGAGTTGGGACTGGGACAGTTAGAAGGGGATCATGTAAAAACCCATTTCCCTGCTGGGAGACACCTCAAGAGGCTCACAGGGGAGATGCCGGAAGAGCCTCTCGCAGCTGAGCAGTGCCCGCCCCCGCGGTCGCAGGTCCAGAGGGCGGCGGCAGGCCCGCGAAGAGTTAACCCGGGACGC
>NW_006290031.1:2227083-2228252 GCF_000327345.1 Myotis davidii | reverse complement strand
CAGGACGAGCCGAGAGGCTCAGCCATATTTGATGGTTTTGTTGCTTTGCTCGGGAGTTCTCGGGAGTAATTTAATGCCGAAGGTCGCTGCCTAGTGGAAATAATATAGTACGTCATTAATATGGCGCCAAAAGATTGGGTTCTCGATACGTAGCGAGGAGGGAGGGCAGGCAGCCGGCGAGCGCAGCCTTACTATCCCACCAGTAACTTGGGCTTTGCCGGGGCGGGGGCCAGAGGAGGAGGAGGAGGAGGAGAGGATGATTTTTGGAGCCTGAGAATTGATTTATGTTGGATCAGTAAGTTTTACTATGATTATTTTTCAATGTTGGGGGGCCTGAAGACTTAGAGCTTTTCCTTCTTTTGGATTTGTGAAGAACATGCGGTTTTCAGGTGAAGCATCAATTAAACGCGTTCAGCAGCAGAAGCCGAGTTTAGTTGGCCCAAAGTGCATTAGGCTGCATGAAAGTGGGAAGCATAGTAGCAACTTGGTAGACAGATGGCAATGGCAGAACGCAGGTTCGCATACATACATGGATCCAGGGTGTGTGTGACCGTGGAGGGAGGGGGACGACTATATTTGTCTAAGTATAGGTGTGTGTGTGTCTGTGTGTGTGCGTAGAGGTACATTGTGTAGGGTGGCCACAGCCCCGGCTCTTGTCACCGCGTCACCACATGTCCAAAATATTCATTGCATCAATTCAAGGGCAGTGAGCAGGGGGTGGAGGGACAGCTTGGCAATTAGATTCTTCCAAATTGGGTTTCCAATGATCAGACCTTTTACTTACAGCGAGACTGCCTGTAAAGTGTAAAGCACTTCCTCGGTAAAATTAGGAAGGAGTTGCATTGGTAGAGCAAAGTACCGATTAACCATGAACTTACTAGTAAAACGGATTGCAAATTGCAACCTTTGGCACCATCTGCAAATTGTGGGGGTGGGGTCGCTTAGCATTCGCCGCCTGAAAGGAACGTGCAGTGTGTACCCCGGGACTGCAAGTTGCAAAGCCCTTCAGTGCACGTGTCCTGTGCCTGTGAGTGTGTGTGTGTGTGTGTGTGTGTGTGTGTGTGTGTGTGTGAGTTGGGGGCTGTTGTTCGGCAGCCAGCAGGCTTTCCGGGTTGTTGGCGCTGGCTTGCAAATTCGGGAGAGGGATGGAATGTGGAATGTTGACCGGG
>NW_006290031.1:2201067-2226093 GCF_000327345.1 Myotis davidii | reverse complement strand
GTCTCCCCCTCCTGCCGCGTCCCCATCCCCACCCCAGGGACCTCCGCCCGGCTCTCCTCGCGGCTTCCCCTCCCAGGCACACGGGGTGGCCGCAGCCCCGGGGCCGGGTGAATGCAGCGAGCAAACAAAAAAGCGGGCCATTTAAACGTGCCTTCGAAACCCGTTAGGAATGCGTCGTGGCCCGGAGGTCGGTGAAAAGCCGCCTGGGCTTTCTAGTAACGGAGAGGCGGGCGCCTGCGCGGCGACCGGGGTCTGTCGTCCTCCGCTCACCCCAGCCAAGAGAGAATTCACAATTTCCTTTTGTAAAGTGATAAGCTGCAGTGGGACGACCTAAGACAGCTACGTTTTCAGGAAAGTGGCAGAGAATCTGAGGTTTCCATTAACCGGAGTGCTTGGGGGCTTCTTTCCCAAAGGTTTTTGTGAGGTGATCTATTTTTCCTTTTTAGAAAACCCCGCTGTGAAAGGCTAGCTCTCTAGTTCCTTGTAGCTCAAGGCTAATAAATGAACTAGTTTTAAGGTTCAGAGAAAATTATTTCCCTGAAAGCTGATTTAGGTAGTGGTCACCAGTGGTTAGAGATTACAATAGTAAGTTGTATTTTCATCAAATTACCACTGATCGATATTTAAGCGCTTCTAAGTGGAGAAAGGAAGCCTGCAACTTAACCATAGCTAACACTTTTGGTGGGATAATTTGTTGCAGAGGGAGCAGCACGGGTTGGAGAGAAGCATGGGATATTCTTGTAGATGACACTTTCTAGCAAATAACTGCAACCCAGAATTGTTTTGTCCCAAATATTTCAGTCTCATGCAATGCCACGTTTAAATAAGATGACTTTCTGATTGTTTGGCCTTTTGCTTTCTTCCTTAAACTTGTGTGTTTTTCATACACAAATGTATTTTGTATGTGATGCCAGCACTCTATTTCCACATCTAGAACACTGACAGCTTTCAGGTATTTGGTAGGCTTCTCCATGTCTCTCTTCACCTTTACACTAGTCAGAGATAAAGGGTGTTGCCTGACATGCAGTAGAACTTGACCTTGTTTCCATCTTAACATCACATAGATCATGCACTGCTTTCTAGTAAGTAAAGTTGCCACAGACACGTTTAACTTTGAGTAAGTTAGAGAGAAGGATCCTCCCTCCCCTCACTGTATTAGTTCCTCCTCTGTCGCAGGCTTTCAGCCTACAGAAGGGTGTTTTAGCTTTTATATTAGTTGCCAGGGTTGAAAGAGTAGCTATAAAGGGAAAATGGTGAAAAATTATTAGTGTGCCTGAGAGAGAACAGAGTAAAAAAAAACTCTTTGGAGTTTAAGGAAATGTTATATTTTAAAAACGACTGTTGCTTAGCCCAGAGGCTTGGGGAGAAGGATTAACTGAAAAAAACTTGGAGGCCTTGGTGAGAATAAAAGCAGATCTCTGTGTGTCTCACCTATAGTAGGCACTTCATAAATACTCAGGTTTGACTTGAATGAGCCCTTGGTGGCTTGAAGTATTATTACAGAAGTGGTGTTACATGTACATTGTGGAAACTTAGAAAACACAGAGAAGCAAATATAATCACATATTCCTACCACCCAGAGCTCACCATTGTACTGCTTTCCAGATAATTGTCTATGCATATGTGTGCATGTTTTAATCGAAATGAAAGTGTACTGTATATGCAGGTCTGTAAGGAGTTTTATTTTGTTTTTCCTGTCAGCTAGCTTGGTAAGTTTTCATCTCATCTGTCACTGGGACATAGGTTTACTCAGTTGGCCCCCAAATACGACAGCAGCTTTGTCTGTAACATGTCTGGTCGAGGCTCATTTATTGCATCTGGTTATCCTCCATACATAGACTTTAACCTACAGAAACTCTTTGATAGAACCTCTGACATTGAGGAGGCAAGCCTTTGGGATTGATCGTGATGGGATTTTTTTAAAGAGTTGGAAATCAAAATAGCATTTTATTGTCACTTGGAAGTCTTAGGTTTGGAGACTTTGTTTGAAAAATACTGCTCTAAAGAAATTTGCCTGAAGCATTTGTCCACAGACTTGTTGGAAAAAGAAGGATCAGTTTCGGTACTGAGCTAGTTGGAACAGCAAACATCCTCATCAAACACTGATTACAATTACATCCTGTGTCTGTAGGGTTTGCACGCTTGAGGAGGAAGCAAGCATATGAGTCTGACAGTTCTGCTTCCTTACTTCCTGTTGGTGAAGCTCTTCCCTCCTTAGTATTATGGGCACCTGTTACGCCATCACATGTCAGGGCCAGCCTGACAGGGTTGAGCCGGGCTGAGGCAGGGAGGTGGGAATTGAGAAAAGAAAGAAAGACAGGAAAGCGGGGTCGGGAGGACCCCAGTTCTCTCGATGAACTGAAGCGAGTTTATTAGCTATACAATCCTATTTATACACATAACACTCTGAATAGGAGGTCTGTCAAGAGTAATGTATTCTTTGTTCCTCTTAATCTCTAAGGGAGAGACACAGCAGAAGGACAAGTTCTCAGTACAGCATATCTCAGTAAATAGTTACAGACTTCTTGGTAAGCTATGAAAGGCTGTTCTCATTCTACAAATGTTGCTCTCATTCTACTGATAACCGACATCCAAATGAGTCTGGGAAAACTGTGTGGGTAAGGGTCCCACGCTTGCTAGCCCCTTCAGGTGCAAGGACCTTGCCAGCTTACATCTGGCCCCCAACAATCACAGTTAATGGTTTGTCATAATTGGCATTACAGACTCAGTTTTCTCACAGGATTAATAAAATAGACATGTTCTGGAGGAAGATATGGCATCTTAGCCAATACACCTTGCTTCTTTATTTGGATTGGCATTAAACAGTTTGTCTTGATTGTTCAAACACTGAGTTATGTCAGTGTTACCCCCCCCCGTCCAAGCCTATGAGTTAGAACATTGGCACCAGTATCAGAAGCTTGGTAGGAGCCTTAACTGGGAAAGTAATTTAATTCCTGAGACAGTAAGTTGTTTGCTTGACAGTTCTGGTATTCAGTCTATTTTCTCCATTTTCAAGATGTTGCAGCACTTTATGTGGTCTTGCATTTAAAATTTGAACAATTAATGTTTATTATTCTAGTTCATGATAGTTCAGAAAGTTGAGACTTGATTGAAAATCTATTGCCATTTATGTGGTGTACTTATTCAAACTGTTGGCCTGGGACTGTGAGGGTATAGATTTTGATGTTTTCCCAGTTGGCGGGCTCTGATGGCGTATTACCTACATTCCTAATAAATGCAGGATTGGCCCTGCAGGGCCTTTTTACCTCTGAGTGACAGTAGCGGCTTGTTTATACGTTGAGTTCTAGTGGAGTAGCTTGGAACTGAGAGGAAAATCTAGTCTAAGGGGATATTTACCCTGACTCTGGCCATGCCATTTTGGCCTTATCTAGTCTAGACCTTGAATGATTACTAAGGATGTCTTTCCTCACCAGAAAGCACCACAAATAAAGATGGCCAGACATGGAGAAGAAAGCGTGGTCATTGGCGAAGGGATTGTGTGCTTCCGTTTTGAATCCTCTGTTAACTCCGTGGTATATGATGTGCACTTAACAAATGTTCAAGGACCAAACTTTTGGTTACGCTACAACCAGTCCAGCATTTAACTTTTGATTTTGGCTTTTTAGGTAGCGTCAAGACATACTAAGGTGATTGAGAACAGTTGGAATAGTTCATTTTTAAAAACTTGGGTTCTGTTGGACTTATTTCTTGAAGGAATTAAACCGTCCTTTTCTGTTGTTTTGAAAGCATTCCCAACTGGCATTAATATATTTTTAATATTGATCAATTAATGTCTGCATATGAGACTATTAATTTGAAACTTCACAACAGCTTCTAAGATACTTTCTAAGCACTTATTTTAAGTGAAGCTTTCAGTGGTGAAGGTACAAACCAAAGAATAAAACAAGCATTTGTTTCCTTTACTCCTTCCTTCTCCAGGGCAAGGAGCAGGAACTGGCAAGGTTAACAAGCAGTTGGAGTGTGAGCTGCCTGGTTTGCTTTTGTTTGGCCCAAAGTACTCTAAACATGATTTAAAATTTTTCTTGATGACTCATGGTCAGCTTTTTTATGCACCTCAGTTATTTCAGTGTTGAAATATAATGACGCACTTAAGAAGTGTAGGCTGAGTGCTGGTGGCTCGTAACTGTTTTAAAAGTCAGATTTAAACCTGGGGGACCTCTCCCCCAGAAAAAGCCTGGGCCACTGAAATGGACATGTCATTTCAGGGACTCACTGGATACTTTTAAGTGCATCTTTGGATCCCAGTTTAGTGTTTAAATTTTGGGGACTTCTTTTTATGATTTCTGCCTGATTCTTTTATATCACTATTAACCGCGGATTGTCATTAAAATCCCTGTCTAGAACAGTCATTTTTCTGCTTATTGGTTATTGTCTTGAAAATCAGATAAGAAGCTCGTTAGAAGTTTTTACAACTTAGAGTACACTGGCCCAAAGTAGGAGCCTCAGGGGTTTTCTTTTGAAAAAAATTCTCGGTTTCCTAGACGTGGCCTTTATTTAAGTTGCTCAGAGCACCCTTCCCCCTATCACTTCCCCTTGTGATTTCTGTCAGTCCTAGTTAAGGACTTCTCAAGGACAGAGTGTGATCCTTAACTTTGTAAGCATTAAGGTATTTGTCAGTTGCCCAGGACCTGGTAATTGACTCACATTTCATTGAACATGCATAGTGCTGGTTTCTAAACATGCTGCCAGGCTCTTGATTTATAACAGGGATCAGTAAACTTTCTTTTTTATGTGTGTGAGGGCCCAGATAAGATACTAAATATCAATGTTTTAGGCTTGTGGGCCTGACAGTCTCTGTTCAGCCATCTGAAGTACAAAGGCCTACTGTGGGCAAAAGGGGAATGAATGGACATGGCTGTGTGCCAATAAAACTTTATTTACAGTCAGTGAAATTTGAATTCTGTGTCATTTCTATGTGTCATGGCATGTGCTTTTGATACCCTCTACCCCAAACCCAAACCGTTTCATATGTGAAAACCATTCTTAGGTCAGGGGCAGGACAGAAGCAGCCCGGGCTCTGATTGACAATGAGACACAGCCTGGCCTGGTCACCGGATTGTCTCTGTTGGGGCTCAGTTTCCTTTCTGGCAGGAACCTGAAATCAGAAGTGTGATAAATATGGAGGGAGATGGCTAGTCTGAGGACTGAAGCTTGTAACCCTTTGGTCCTAAGATCCCCTTTGAGGATAGGGTGTATAACACGGGCCCTGTGTGCCTAGGAAAGAAAGCACGCTGGGTAGTTGCACCCGCCAAGGGGGCCCCCCCCCCGCCAAGAAGCCCTGTGTAAGGGGATATGCCTTGTAAACCGCTTTCCTGCAGAGGGAGATAACCTCTCTCCAAGTAGGGTGTGTGTGCCGCGCCCATCAGAAGTTAGTGCCTGCTGCTCAGGGGACGCGCCCGGGACAGTGTTCAGGAGCTTCTGGCTACACACTCCTCCGCTCCACAGGCAGCATGGCTTTTGCAACCCTCGTCACATCAGCTTGCCAGGAAACCGCGTTTGCATTTCCAAGTTCACAGACTGTTGTTCACTGATTACATTTTAGTTGTCTGCTCCCCGACAACATGACAGGGCATGGCCTTCACCTTCTAGATAACTTCTTTCTAAATCCTGGTAGGCCTCCAGGGGGAGGAAGCCAAGGTGCAGGCACCCAGGTGCCCACCCACCTTGGGGGCTGGTCTTTCATTTGGGGATTGGCTTTGCCCTGGACCTGAGCCTTTACTCATGCCGCTTCACCTCCAGAATTCAGTGCACTTGTCTTTAACATTTGGAAAGGTAGGTTTAATCATCCTTGCGATGTTCTTTAACACCACAATTCTGACTTCATGGGCTTCTTTCGGGAGGTTTTCCTGTAGATGCAATCCACAGGGTAGACCCACCAGCTTTAAACCCAGAGAGCATTTCCTACCCTTTGCTGCTGAGTTTGAGACCATCCTGTGCTTCTCTTTCCATGAACGTAACAACAAGACGTGTGCATTGTGATGAAATGTCTCTTTTCATACGTAACTCAGATGGTGTATAAATGCAATGTTTGTTCAGTGTGCCATCTAGGTCTTCCAATTCATACATTGGGAGACTTTTTTTTTTTTTAAAAAAAACAGTACTTTAAAATTCTTGGAGACTTAACATTGTTAGTGGTAACTGATAGTTTCTGACACCCGGCTATAATCAAGGAACAAAGTTCCTCAAAACAGCTGC
Organism: Myotis davidii; assembly: GCF_000327345.1. Taxonomy (NCBI): domain Eukaryota; kingdom Metazoa; phylum Chordata; class Mammalia; order Chiroptera; family Vespertilionidae; genus Myotis; species Myotis davidii. The sequence continues at coordinate 2,219,877 of NW_006290031.1, read as the reverse complement.
ATTTCAATCTGTGCGCGGCGTAATTGTCATTAGCTGGTTGAATCTGGTTTCCGCAGAAGCTGCTTTGTATATCCTGTATAAGAACATCTGGTTTGAACATTCAAAAATCTTTTAAAATTCCCCTGTAGACACTTTGCATTTATTGACTTATTCTTCCAAGGGAGGAATAGGGGTTGTAGACGCCTTTCCTATCCTTACCCTTAGCTATGTTCATTCAGAAGCCACCTCCTCTGAACACTTAGTTTTTTTAAAGTGCTATTTTAGTTGTTAATCCTCACCTGAGGGTATTTTCCCATTGAGTTTTAGAGAGAGAGGAAATGGGGCAGGATGGGAGGATGAGAAACAATGTCAGAGGGACATATGGATGGGTTGCCTCCTGCATGCACCCCAACCGGGACTGGGATCGAGCCTGCAGCTGAGGTACATGCCCGAGGTACTGGAGACCCTTCAGTCTGTGGGCTGATGTTCTGTCCACGGAGACAAACCGGCTAGGGCTAAAAAGTGTGATTTTTCAGTGAACTTTTAGTTTCCAGATGTGTATACATGCGTTATGTAAATTAGAACTTGGTTCAGAGACTCCAACACAGAATGGAACACAAACTTCTGATTTCAGTGAAATGCTTTAGAAAAGACTTGATTTTCATCTCTTCTGAAGAGATTGGTCTTACCAGGTAAATGGTCAAAAAAGTGTGCAAGGAGGCAATAGGACTATATCTCTCCTATGGATTCTGACGGAGTGGGAGCACTGTGTATTGAGGAGGATTCTGAAGTCATGTCTGGAATTGTTGAAAAGAATGACCTAATATGGGTGGAAGAAATGGTGGTTGGTAGTCAACTCTAGAACATAGTTTTTTTACTTTTATTTTTCCTTCCAAATAGTACTACTCTTAAAATGTATAAGAAGTTGAGTGTTTATTCTTTAAAGGTAGTTTATAGCCTAGTTTTCCAGTCTGGGTTAGTTTTTCTATTCTTATTACAGACATTTCTAGGGACTTGCTTCTGGCATTGGCTATGCTTATATTTTGAAAACTTTTGCTTTTGAACTAAATAATGGCTGATAGTAGCATTTTACAGCCTTATCCTATTACCTTTTCATTTCTTTTCCCTTCTGCACTGTTCCATCGGGTATTCTTTTGAAGCAAGACAAGCCTTTGATACCCATCTCAGGAAGGAGGTGGAATATATACTTTATTGATGGCTGTTCATTTTAGGCTGGTGCCTTGCATGGGCCCAAGAAGCTGTGCCCCAGGGTCTTCTCTATATCGAGAGGAGCAGGGAGGAAAGGTTTTGGACTTTAAATCGTCACTATTCTACGTGTATCACAGGATCATGGTAACAAAGAAAAATTTTATAATGATCATAAAGAGAAGTAAAAGTTCCCAACCCATTCTATCTAGAACACTTTGGTCATACTTCTCAACGATTAAACACTATTAGCCTTTATGATCTTCCAGTAATTTTTCATGATTATGCAAGCAATTGGTGTATGTATTCTCTTCCCCTCCTCCCTTTTATGGATAAATGAATCTATATTATATTTCAGGTCCTCCCCCTCTGGGCAACCCCCCCCCCCCACACACACACACAGTTTGCCTGTGTTTCTTTCTTAATACGTCTTTGGCATCTTTCCATATCTGAGCATATAAATCTAACAGAAAGGATTCTGAGTACATGAAATTAGGGATAGAAGCTCCAGCTTGGAGGCCTTGGCGACTGCCTTCATCATTTGGGTGTGAATTCATTTATTTTTCCTGTCCAGGAAAGTTAAAAACAAAATTCCAAATACAAATGATTGGAATGTTCATAGCTGCTTTTTAGTCGTTGACTCTGATTGAGTCAGCAATGACAGAAGCCTGGGAGGGGTTAATAGGTTATTTTACGGCACATAAGCAGGAACTGGGTTATTTATAAATTGGCAGACAGTGGCTGCTTGTGATTCACTTAAAACCACTCAAATTTATAAATTCCTTAAAATCTTAAAAAAACACTTTTATTGATTTTTAAATCTGAGTTTAAAAATAATTTATGAAGAATTTACAGTTAATTAATGATAGTACTTGGGCTTTATTTGTAACGTTCATAAGAGTAAATGTTGTAGTTATGATTATCTGGTCAGTTTTAAAATTTGGGGGGAGAGATGGTTATTGCTAACATAAACTCTTTTCAGCTGAATATTTTCAAGTGTAACAACTTTGCAAAGGCTTATGATAGTAGCTTGGGCAGCATTATCTTTAAACAAATTTTGATGTATGACATAAAGGACGCATTTTTTAAAGTTCCATTTGTGGGGGGTTTGAAATATTTAGACAAGGTTAAAACTTAACAGCTAAGGTCTAAGCAGTTCGTCAGTCAAATAAAATCTATATTACCGGGCAATAAAAAAAATATGTTTTTATTGATTTCAGAGAAGAGGAAGGGAGAGGGGGAGAGGGATAGAAACATCATTGATGGGCTGCCTCCTGCGCGCCACCTACTGGGGATTGAGCCTGAAACCTGGGCATGTGGCTTGACTAGGAATCAATTGGTGACCTCCCTGTGCAAGGAAGAACACTCAAGCTGCTGTGCCACTCCGATTGAGTATGAATCCTTTGATTAAAGTGAGAAACCTGGGTTTGAATTATAGTCACATTAGTATTTTTAGATTCTCTGGGAGCATATGAAGTAGATAATGTTGCCAATTTGAAAACTTCTATCTAGGCAATTAATGTTTGTTTTAAAACTGAGGCAAGAGTCCTGCTGGAGTAGCTCAGTGGTTGAGTGTTGACCTATGAACTAAGAGGTCATGGTTTGATTCCCAGTAGGGCATGTGCAGGAGGCAGCCCGATCAGTGATTCTCTCTCATCATTGATGTTGCTATCTCTCTTTTCTTTTCCCTTCCACTCTGAAACCAATAAAAATATTAAAAAACAAACAAAAACAAAACAGGGAAGAAACCATCTGGATTCCCTCACATTCACTTAGGGCCAGGAAATTACTGCGAAGTGTTGGTCATTGTATTTGGGTACTTTGGTGCACTGAGTACTGCATACTCCATAGGGGACAAGAAGGTGACCTATTACGAAAATGTAAGTCTTTTTTTCATTGGTGTGGATATGCTATCATCAACAACTTAGGAATCACATTACCAATAACATAGTGTTTAAAGATAGTATTCAAATTGTGTGAACTTAGCAAACAAACAGAAAGGAATAGTTCATTACAAATACTTTATGTATAAGTAAGACCCCCTTGGTGACTGAAAATACATTCTTTAACATTTTTATATTATACATTTTCTAAATACATTTTTAAATTCTACATTTAAAACACATATATTTTTATTGATTTCAGAGAGGGAGAGAGAGAGAGAAACACCAATGATGAGAGATAATCATTGATCAGCTGCCTCCTGCATGTCCCCTACTGGGGATCAATCGAGCCTGCAACCCGGGCTTGTGCCCTGATGGGGAACGGTGTATAGGTCAACTCTTAACCACTGAGCCACGCCGGCCGGGCTGAATTTCCTACATTTAGGTATTAGATTAACTTTCACAAAGAATGGAAGGACACCAATAAATTTAAAAGTAATTTAATGGGAGTTACTCCAGTTAAAGGTCAATTAGATATTAAAGTGAAAGCTTCTCAAATTCCATAAAGCCTGTGAGTGTTGGATACAGTTCATGTACGGGAATTCAGTCGTTGATCCAAAGGTTATTGTGATGCCCAGCACTGCAGTAGGGGATAATCCAGAAATATAAGAGGTCTTTAACTGAACCTTCTCGAACTTCTTGAGAGTGAAATGAATAAGAATGGAAACAGTAGAGAAAATTTATTTTGAGGAAGAAGCTAGCCTTTCTGAGTATGAGCCATAAGATAATTAAAATCACTAGGGTATAATTCTTATTACAGCTGTAGAGTTTATGGCCGGATAAGTGGTCCCTGTTCAACCACAGAGAGTAATTCTGGTAACTGGACAAGTTTGTTTTCCTCAAATGGGTCCCTCTTTCCCAGGAAAGGCGTTGAATAAACATCCTCAAAATCTTAATCATCTTATTCTTTTGTGAAAGCCCTTCTCTCCGTGTCCCTGAGTTCATTTCTCATTCTTTCTTAGAGTCACATACCAGTCATGCCTCCCTGGGACACACCCTGGTCACTGAACTTGTTCCCTTACAGATTCCTGAACCACCTTTGGGATGGGTTCGTGCAGCTAATGGCTGCTCTTAGTACTACTGGTGTCTGCCCCGCCGCCCCCCCCCCCCCACACACACACCCAAGAAAACTTCAATTTCAAGGTTGTCAGGTTCATTGCTATCTCATGGACAGTTCCATGTCTCACCATAATCCATGAACGGTAATCCGGTAATCTTTCTAGCAGTGGCCACACTGAAGCTGCTGGTCTAGTTGTGTACTTGCTGCGTCTCCCTGTGGACCATCTGTATCTTGTTCACCATGTCTCTGGCATCAAACTCCATGCACGTTTAATTGGATTAATATTAGCTGATCCACCACTGCATTTTAACTGAGTGACAGAAGAGACTGAAAGAGGGTGATCTGCATGTAATATTGAGGCTTGGGCCAGTGGGGAGGAGCCTGCTTCCCGAGCAGGTGCTGCTCTGAGCAGCCACCACACCTCCCCGCTGTCTTGGCATGTCCCTCTCTACGGAGGGCAGGTGAGGAGGAAGGGGGGGAGGAGCCGCATTAGCAGAGGCTTGAGAACAGAGGAGGAGGTGTCTCCAGGGCAGAGGCCTGGCCCAGCCGAGGTAAGCTGGTCATGTTGGGAGAGTGGCTTAGGCAGAGCTGAAGGGCCAGGTGATGGGAGACCTCTGTGTTCTGCCTGGACCTGTTTGCATTGTGGAGCAAAGGGAGAGATTGGCTTGGGGCACGGCTCGATGAGGTCACCTCAGAGGGAGGATTAGTTTTTAGAATAATTGGAAAGGGTAAGAAACTGTAGACAACCAAGAATGGAAGGGTGGTGTTTTAAGCAATGTAGGTATCGGTGGTTGATGACAGACGGCTGGGGCAGTGGACTTGAAGGATTCATACATTGTGAATCGACAAGCCTAGGATAAGAAGGGACGTGTATTAGTACAGAAATGAACAAGTAGGTTTTTAGTGCGAAGAGGCTGCTCAGAGTAATATGCTAGGTTGGATACATGTTAAATGTGGTAGCGCTTTGCCCAAAATGTGTGCTTCCTCTTCCAGTTCCCTCCCCTTTGTCCTTCCTGACTTTGCTCAGAATCCGTCCCGACTCCCTCAGCCTCTGTCCCACACAGCGTGCGCTGACCACTGTCAGGCACTGACCATACTGAGCTCCTGTTGCTGTGCCTTCTCCTCAGCTGCACAGGGTCGGGGCGGTCACTTCCCTCTAGTGCCTCCTAATAGCCCAGGGATTCACGTGCTTCTGGGTCATCTTCTTGCAGCTATCTCTGGAGTGTTGAGAGTAGCCCTGTGATTGATTATTACTTAAACTGTTACCATCCAGATAATAGTGAGCCATTGCCCTAAAAGAGGCAGCAAAGTAGTGATGCAGGGGCCCTCTGCTCTCTCCCACTGGCTTTGACTGCACAGCTGGTTGTACCATTCAACCACTGTATTGTGTTGCCTGAAGATAGTTACATGTATTTTGATTTCTTGATATAGTAAGTAACCCCAGGTGAGATACAGCAGCCTGATGTCAGTGCTTAAGTACATTAGTGCCTCCGAGGAGGAAATGGTGCCCAGCACTCACCCCATCACCTCCCGGGGTTCCCTACAGAAGTACGGTGCAGTGTTCTCAACTCCATCACTCAAGATCTTTCAGGGCAGATGGAAATGGAATTCATTAGAGGGAAAGTACTGTTTTCACTCTTCTTTACTTGCATGATATTGCTTGAGAGTATTGATGTGTGTGTAGGAAAGGAGTATCATTGCATTTTGGGCGGTGCTTGCATTTTTCATTTAGTGAGTGACTGCTAAGTAAGTGCTTTCCCTGGTTGGAGAGGAGGAAGGCGTTTTGATGCAAAAAGATTCTTCATTCTCCATGTTCTCCTATCCAGGTACATTTAAGTCATCTGCATCAGTGAAGATGTGTAATCAGCCTTTGTTTTCCTGTTTGTCGCTGGGGTTTGAGGGGCCTTCTCAGCCTCGCACTGCTCCTCTCCACAGTTCTCACACCAGCTCAGGTGGGAACTGCATTCTTCCCACTGTGTTCTGCCGCTTCACGCTGTTACTTTAAGGAATTCCTCTTTTGATAGCACTTTCTAGCTTTTGTTTTTGTGGGTTTTTTTTTTTTTTTTAAACTCGCTTATAATGTAGGCTCTGGGAGCTGCAGCCTTGGGGTGAGTGCTCCTCTCTCTCCCTTTCCTCCCTGTGCTGCCTCCTGTAGGGTCCAGAGGGGAGCAGGGGGTCACCATGAGCAGTTAGTGTGCATGGTGACAGGGCCAGAAGATGAGCATTTCAAGTGGGGAGTGGGCCACAGGTGTTTGTGGGCTGTGGACCACTTTGACTTCCGTGACCACTTTGAATCCTATGGCTGTCTGGTCCTTTCCTGACCCAGGCCCAGTTGTAGGCAGCTGGGTGGTTATGGGTGATTGGGGTTCTGCAAGGGGGTTGGGAGCGTTTAGGACTGTGACCCTGTCCCCAGGATGAAACCCTAGCCCATAAGACAGCTCATGACCCAGATCAGGACTCATGTCCTGGCTTTGTAAATTCTTTCAATGTCTTTTTGAAGAACCCATTGGCAGACAAATATCCACACACCTTAACTGGGGTAGTGTCTCAGAAAGAAAATATAAAATATTGGAATTAGAGATTAGGGGCCTGAATATTTGCATGAATTGCATAGGTCTGTTTTGCAGGTGGGAACGGCCATCCTGTGATCATTTCTGCTTGTTTTACAGGTCCGTTTAGAGAGGAGCTCTGTGTTTTTTTCTTGGGTCTTATTATAGCACAGCAGTTTTCCATACTATCCGGTAGCCACACTCCTGTTCACACCACATTCTGATGTTGTGGTTCACACCATCCTGTGGCCACACTTCTGTTCACACCACATTCTGATATTGTGGTTCACACCAGCCTGTGACCCCACATCCTGATGCTGTGGGTCACACCAACTTTTGTCTGCACTCTGTTCACACCACATTCTGATGCTGTGGTTCCCTGTGACTCAAAAGCCCTCCTCCCTTCCTGCGAATCATTGATCTGCAGTAAGATCAGGGCCCTGAAAATACATCAGGGTGATCAGTAATTATAGTTTGGGAGGGTTTTGGGGTAGCTGTCCTGTGCAAATATTTTGTGAGTCTGTCCAAGTTCCGTGACCGGGCCATTCAGGCTTCATCCATGGCCCTTTTCCCTAAACATAGCCTTCCTCTTACCCCATGGGGCTGAGGCCTGTTACCACCGATGTCTGGAAGGAGCTGGCAAAGTGGGCTGGGGCTCTGTACAGCTGATTTCTTAGTGTGCTGCGTGAGGTTGGACTGCTGGACCTCCTGGAAGGAGCTGGGGTGAAGTGTAGTGAAACTGGACCACAGAGTGACCTTTTTTTGGCTCAGTTTCCTAATGTGTCAAGGGGAGGGCTTGAGTCAGAATCCTATGGCTGTCTGGTCCTTTCCTGTCCCAGCTGTGCATCGCTGAGGGTTGGAGGTGGCTACGGGAGGCCTTTGCAATCCCACCACCCCATTTGTCTTCCCTAGAATCTAGGTTATTCGGCTTTTAGGGCTGTTGCAGTGAAATATGCCTGAGAAGCATAATCATGCCCAGCGCCGTGTAAATATTCACACGTTCCGCACACCGCCCCCCTTCCTAAGACAGGAGCCTGTCTGCAGAGGAAGCACCGTGGTCGTTGCCTGGGTTTTTCCTGCAGCGCTTGCCACCGCCAGCTGAAGAGACTCCTGGAGTAGTTGCCATGCTGTCACAGGAATGAGCGAGGAACCTGGCACCTCTGGGAGACTCCTGATACGTGACTCCCCTGCCCTTCCCCCTCGGTTCTGAACCTGTTCTGTTAATGATTGCACCTAATTATGTATCTTTGGGCTTTTCACTGTTTACCATTCAAAGGCTCCTTAAAGCCGATTGTTTGCTTTTGTGTGCTGTAAATCCTGGCTGCCTTCTGAAGCACAACTTGATGATCGTGTATTATCATCTTGGGTTAAGTGCTGTCTCATTGCTTTGCAGGCTGCCTGCTGTTTCCCGGGGAGATCATGAAACGAGGTCGCCTTCCCAGCAGCAGTGAGGATTCTGACGACAATGGCAGTGAGTCCTGCTTTGTTGTTCTTGGAGCCCACCAGGGTTTGGGGCCAAAACATGATTTTTTAATGTAATGCTTTAAATAGCCGAGGCCCTTGGCCTCCCGGGCAGGTCTCGCCTGTCAGGCAGGTCGTTGAACGCCAAGGCCTGGCGAAGCACCTTGAGTGATACTGCAGGTCTGTAACCACATCTCTCCGGTGAGGTAGCTGCATGGGCATTCCTCAGGCGTCTGTCTGTTTCCCAAGGACGAGGAATCCAGTTCCCAGAGCCACTGGCCTGTGTGTTCCTCCTGAACATCACTTCACAGTTGCTCTTTATGAGAAGGGAGCTTAACCCAAGCCAGTTAATTATTGGCCAGTTCAACCCGATACAAAGGGAGACTGAGGACTGCCTGGCGGGATGTGAAGTGTTCAGGACGGGTCTGCAGTGGTGGCGAGCCGGCGCCCCTCCCTGGCTTTGCCGGTGACTGTATTCCATACGGCTGCTGCCCGCACCGCAGCTCGCTGGCATCCTCATGTTTTCACAGTGCAGCTGGGACCCAGAAGTTACTTGGCTTCCAGGCAGTCAAAATAAATGTCACACAGCGTCTGTGTATTGAGCAGCTAACAGACTGCTCCACAGCTCCCCTCAGATACCGAGGGAATTTTGTCCCTAGCACATTAGCGGGTGTTTTACAGAGATGACCTGCGGGGGGAACCCAGGAAGAATGCTTGCTTTCCTGTGTGATGGCCGAGGTATCGGGCCAGCTTTCCGAGTTAGGTGTTTGTAAACTCCAGCTCTGATCGACGACGTCTTGGGCTGTGACAGAGGTGTTTCTGGTGCCCTATGCAAACGGTGGATGCAGGCACGGTTCACAGGAGTGGGGGGCCAAGGGGACCTGGGGGGTCAAGGGGACCTGGGGAAGAAATGGAGGTTGGGAGAGGAGGGGTCCTCAGGGAGGAGATGGAGGCTGGGAGGGCAGTAGGCCCAGGGAGGAGATGGAGGTTGAGCAGGTCCTGAAAGATGAAATAATTTGTAGGCGAACAGGATCGTTTTGGTTTTCTGGTCTCCCAGTTTTCAGTAGATTGAAAGCTGCAAATTAGAAAGCAGGGCTTTGCTGCCGTGGGGGCCCCACTGATAGCCACAGGGAACGTGGAGGGAGGGGACCGGGTACATAAAAGCATCTCAAGCACAAGGGATTCGGTTGGCACCCTGGTCCAGGCTTGGAGCAGTGAGAAGTAGAGTTGGTGGCTGTGGGAGGGGGGTCGGAGTTGGGGGGCACGAGTACGTTAAGCCGTGACCAGATCAGGAAGCAGCTGAGGGATTGGGACTTGGGGGCAGGCTGTGGGGACGCTGCTTTTGGCACAGGGAGGAGTGAGTGGGAGAGAGAAAGAGACCAGGAGCGGGGCTCCGGAGAGAGGGTTTTCCTTTTATTTCCGGGAGAGCTCTTGAGGGTCTGAGCCCGGGCGCTGGCGTTCGGCCTCCTGTCCGCGCCTTCACGGTGCCGCCTGAGGTTCGCGGCCCTCACTGCCTGTTTAACATCTGCTGGGTGTTTCACTCCTTGAGGCAAAAACATGCGTAGGTAATGTTGTCTGCCCCCTGTGGTGCCTATCAGTGTCCTCGGAACGGACAAGAGCTCAGTAAATGCTGTGGAGTACACACTGTAGTCCTGCAGCAATTTTAAAGATCTTGCTTTTTTGGTCACAGTTCGTCAGAGGAAGGTTTCCCGAACGGGCTCCGCACTGGCTGTGCCAGTGGAAGGCTGAGCCCCGTGTCAGTGTCCTGGTGGCACTGGCAGCACGTCCTGCTCACTCTGTCCCCTCCACTGCCTCAGCTCCTCCCCGGGAGAGCCCGGTTCACAGAGGTTCTGGAATCTTCCCCTGAATTAGGCCCTCCCCTCTCTGGCTCCAGCTGCCCAATTGGATGGAAATGTTCTAATCCAGTGTAACCGAGGAAGTGAATTTTAAAATGTTATTTAATTTCAATTAATTTAAATTTAAAAAGCCACGTGTGACTAGTGATGACCGTATTGGACAGTGCAGCTCTGGGCGGGCCCATCGGCTCTGCAGGAGCCTCAGCTCAGGCCGGGGCTTAAACAACACAATTATTTTCTCACGGTTTGGAGGCTAGAAATTCAAGATCGAGGTGTTGACAGGTTGACTGTCTCTCTGAGGCCTCTCTCCTTGGCGTGCAGGTGGCTGCCGTCTCGCGTGTCCTCACGTGGCCTTCTGTGCGCGGGCTCCCCTGCGTCCGTGTGCCCCAGTGTTCTCTTCTTACGAGGACACCAGAGAGCTTGGACCAGGATCCACTCGTAGACCTCATTTAACTTAATCCCCCCTTTAAAGGCCCTGTCTCCGGATACACCCCATTCTGAGGCACTGGGGGCCTGGCTTCCACCTAGGAATGCTGGGGGACACAACTCAGCCCGTAACAGCCATAGGGGACCACATGCTTCACCTAAACATGCACCCCTCCCCACCCTTCCCAAGCTCTGGTTAAAAATGAAGGAGGAGAGCGGCCACAGTCCCCACTAAAGGTGTGTCCATCGAAAGTCACCCTTCTGGTGACAGCCTATGTTCTTCCTCCCCCTAATGCTCTCATATCCATGTGGGGGGCAGAGGGTTCAGGTCGGTGTTTAGAGGGTCCTGGGGGTTAATTAGAGAGGCAACCAAGCTGTAAACACGGCAGCGCCGCTCCATCCAAGAGTAGGGCTGGGCAGGACGAGACGTGGACAGGTCATCTTTGTCAGGCAGCTGGTTTGGTGTAGAGCAGGCATTGATGCCTCATAGCTGTGCTGTCCATCCAGGCCTAGTGTTGGGCAGTTGAGGTGCCAGGTGGTAGTGGTGAGCACCCTGGCACGCCCAGCCTGAGAAAACATGCACGTCACCCACGGAACCACCCCTCTCCACCTTCCCCGAGGGCAGCTCCTTCGAGGCCCGTAGGCTCTGGAGCCGCCCGTCCTTTTGTGAAGTGGGGTGCCTTCTGCCGCTGCAGTCAGGTCCCCAGGCCCGAGCCGGCCCTCAGCGGATCTGGGCACTTGGAGAGCCCTGCTTGCAAGAAGGGCTGGGTCTGCAGTGGCCGCTCTCCAGCCTGCAGCCCTGACGGGATTCTGGCAGCAGCTCCAGCCCAGTGCAGAGCACGTCCAAGTGGAGGAGAGGGAGCTGCTGACGTCAGTGTGGGGCCGCAGCACCAGCCACAGCCACGCCTCGCTGCTGGCCTGGGGCTGGAGCCGGGTCAGGGAGCAGCAGTGTGGTATTTACCATGGGGAGTGGATGGGCATTTTCTGTGCCAGTGCGGGCCTTCCTCCAGCTGCCGGAGCTTCTCCAGGTGCCCCGGGGGGCCAGCCCTACTCTTGGATGGAGCAGCGCTGCAGTGTTTTCAGGCTGCGCCTGTAATTGCTGGGCTCCTGGGACGGGGTGGCCCTGCCAGCCTCTGAAGTTGCACACGGTGCCAAGGGGTGGCAGGGAAACAGGCCCTTCATTTCCTGCTTCCCTGCCGAGGACCCCCAGCCCTTAGGGGTTTCTGCAGATGTGCGAGTGGGGTCCACCAGCTATTTCCAGCATTTCCAGACCCTAAAGGAGGGCTCATTTCACCGGTAATAAAGCTGCAGAGGCTCATTGAGACATCGTGTTCTTGCTTTGGCGGGAATCGTGTGTTGCTGGTTATCTCAGGCCAGTTAACAGCTCTGATCAGCATTTTTATATATTTTTTTTCATGTAAAAGTAAGACGAGAATTAAATAGTAGAACAGAAAGAAGACTGTTCATTTGGCCAGTTTTTTAAACACGTGGGGGCTTTGGCCAGGAGAAGGGAGCCAAGTGTAAGTGGTGTTTTTGGTGTTTTGGTTGTTTTAAAATGTGCCTCTCTCTCAAAGACCCAGAGGGAAGTTAAATTGGTGCTTTTATTTTCCACAAAGAGAGCAGAGGTGTGCTGATAGGTCAAAGTTTTTCCTAAAATGGTGAAGCAAGGCTTCCTTTTTTGGTCTGATGTCCTCCGTTTCCGGTCTGGGTCCACCTCCCTGTGGAAAGCCGGGTGTGGCCGGGGCCCAGGGTCCACACCTGTGCCGCTGGGACACACTCCTGTCGAGTGCAGTTCTGCAGTTGAGCTCGGCTCCACCTCCTGTCCCACGAATGGGCAGGAAAGATTGCTGAGTCAGATTCACACCGACTACAGTTGCAGCTGATAATGCAGGCTGATGCCTGGCAAGCATGAAGTTATGTGGGGGCTGTTTTTCTGGGCCCTCCAGCTTACCGGCAGCTGTGAAGGCACCATCTTTTTTAGCGGATGAAACAGACTCTCCGTATCACTGCGTTTGATGGATTCCCATCGAGTTTTTGGTAACTTGTCTTCCTTTTCGGTTTGGCTGGCTGTGCTTGGTCACTTCCACACATGTCTTCGGTGGTTTCTGTGCTCTGTCTCCGTTCTGCTCCTGTCTGTACCTTTAATTTGCTCCTTTGCCACAGGAGTTGCATCGGTGACACACCCAGGAGTTGCATAGGAATCACTGAAATGGGAACTTTGGCTTTAGTACTAAGAATGTGCACTGTACCCGTGTCTCCTCAAGGACCACAGGTGGCTTGGCCCCTTTTCAGACCCAGCTGGTGGCTTGGCTTTGACACTGATGAAAAGGTTAACAGCTTGGGCTCGAGGAGCCACTGGCACAAAGGATCCTGGGCATGGACTAACCTCTGTGGCCCTGGGACTTGGACCTCAGCAGGAGGGCTGGGGGCTGGGAATCAAACGCATGTGCCAGTTGGTTGAAGAACCCAGTGCACTAAGTATGTCGGAATGTGCCTGGGCCAGTTCTTTGAATGTATGTGTTACGCTTCTGTATTTTGGAAGTTGGCAGTGATTTGGACCATGGAGCTGAGCTCTGCTGGGGAGGAAGAGCTGGGGTAGGCATAGGGTCAGCCCCGGATAGAAACGGCGGCTGTATCCGAGGCTTGCTTCCTTTCATCCTGTTACAGTGAATAGCCAGTGACTACATTAACTCAGCTAACTTTCCGATAGGAATTTCCCTGGCTCTGCTTGTCTTGCACAGGGCTAGGCTAGCCGTCCCCGGGAGGAACGCACGGGCCCTCTCAGGTCTGCGCTGGCAGTTGATGCTGGCCGGCCACTGGACGTCATGCTGGCCGGTCCTAAGCATCTTACCTGGTTAAGCCGGTTTAACAGGATGGGAGCCACCAGCATGTTGTTTTCTAGTGCCAGACGCAGGGTCTGAGACACAGGAGGCACGCCACTAGGTCCGTGGCCAGGTTCTTCTGTCATTTGCATTTTGTGGTGTGAACACCCAGGCCACCATTCATTCTAATTTCTGAACCTTACATGCACTGTACAACCTGGGAGGCTTAACACACACGAGCTACTATGCGTGAAAGTCATGTGCAACACATATTAGGTTTACTCTTGAGGCTTTTCCTTATTTTAGATCTGGGGCAACTCAGTGTGGCTATTTTTAATATTTCAAAGGAGCACGTTTGCACTATCAGAAAGCTGGTGTGCACAGGACCCGTGCCCACGGTATTGCCACCTGCGAGCCTTTGTAACTTTTTAATGGAAGGTGGGGATATTAAAACAAAACAAGACATATTTTCGTTCATTCTTTACAGTATTTAATATGCAATATTGTTACTCTAACAGCATAAGAATTTCTGAAGTTGCTTACATTTGTCACGGAGCGGACTTAACTTCAGACACTCTCTTGTGTGTGGTCAATAAAATAGTCACAGACATCATTACCAGATTAGAGTTCCCAGCTCCTCTCCTGAAAACAGAAAGAAAACAAAACAAAATGTTGCCTAACCGGTTTGGCTCAGTGGATAGAGCGTTGGCCTGGGGACTGAAAGGTCCCAGGTTCGATTCCGGTCAAGGGCATGTACCTTGGTTGCGGGCACATCCCCAGTGGGGAGTGTGCAGGAGGCAGCTGATCGATGTTTCTCTCTCATTGATATTTCTGGCTCTCTATCCCTCTCCCTTCCTCTCTGTAAAAAAAATCAACAAAATATATTTAAAAAGCAAAACAAAAACAAAACAAAATGTTACTCGTCACATTCTTAATTTAGTCTGCCATTAAACGTTAGCACTCAGAACAATGCAGAACGCAGCCCCACCCAGCGCGGCCTCAGCACACGGTTCTGAGAACTGGCCAGTGGCAGGTGTTTGCCAAGATAAGTCTGTCTCCCCGTCCTTGCAGGGTTTGAAATGCTCTCATTTCTGGTTTCATAATTCTTTCCCACCCAGCGTCACCTAGCTTTTTTTCAGTTACAAAGGGATGCAAATTATTTTTGTTTGGACCATATTCTGGGAGCTTCTTGACCATCTGAGAACCGTCCAGAGAGAGCCTGGCTGAGGCAGGAGGACGGGGCAGGGACGGCAGGACACTTGCTCGAGTCTCCGCTGTGGACTTCCTGGGAACCTGTGGATGTCGCCGCATTCTGATCCAGACAGAGGCCATGGCCCCATCAGGCTGCCTTCACATGTCCCATTGTTTTATTTTCCTGGAGCTCAAACCTCACTTCCGATAGGCAAAACGGGAGCGTGTTCTCTGTGCCTGCTGCCTCCAGTTCTGAAGTGTCAGGGATGGTTCTCGCCGAGTATGACAGTCCTGAACGGTGACACCACATTCTTGTCCACTTTTAAAAACATTCATTGAGGATCTGCTGTGTCAAGGAGATCAGGAGGAAGAGACCACCCGCAACAGAGACCTGCAGCTGGACCTGCTGCTGAGGTGGGAGGGTCCGCTGGTCCCGTCCCACACTCCCATCTGGATGGGCTGCAGAGTCTCGGCTTTGCGCGAGCCACCTGTGCCAAGTAAAACGGAGCATTTTCTTTTTCTTTGTTGTTAGTGGATGATAGAAAACCATCAGGTATCTCCTGCCCGCCTTAAATATGGATACTCTGATAAGTTCTGGCATGTTTACAGCCATAAAACTCAAGGAAATCCTTCCCTCCCACCTTTCCCCTCATCAGAGGATCCACTTTCTGTCGCTGGAGACTCGTGTATATTTTTCAGAGTTTTCTGTAAGTGGAGTAATATGCTACAGACTGTCTGGCTTCCTTCACTCGAAGTAGTTATTCCAGCATGGTCCACACGGCCTGCCTCAGAAGCGCCGTTCTTGGTGCAGGGTAGCGTTCCACTGTATGGATATACCACCGTGTGTGAATCCATGCCGTCTGTAGGCGCATGTGTGGGTGGTTTCTGGGTTTTGGCCTTTATAATTAGGCTAAGAACATTTCTCACATCAGTGATAATGGAAACGCCCCCCCACCACCCCGCCCCAGGCTCACTTTCTATAAAGTGGGTTTAATAGGATTATCTTTTACTTCTCTACTGTCCTATGCATCGTGCCCATTGAAAGGAAGAGGAATGGAACGCTGCTGGGTGGACCGGTGTTTCCCTTGGGTGGTATTACTGTCAGGTGCCAGATCTGCAGCGCCTTCGGTTCTCTGTTGTAAAAAGTAAGTGTGGTGCAGACACCCACTTCTCAAGGATAGAGAAGCAGCAGTTTCTGTGTGACCGTCACTGCTTTGGTTGTTCCATGCCAGCAAAGCTGCAGGCTCCTGGCAGCCTCGGAAATGGTGCTGACAGATGCCTAAGAAAAGGCAACAGGTCCCCAACCCACCAATGACAGGAGTGTGGTTTCTGCTTATCTCTGAAAGGACTCGCCTCCCTCCGCCCCATGTGAGGTTTATAGTATAGCAATGGGATGAATGGTCCTTGTTAAATTTCTCGGTTTGTTCCTTTCATTATATCCCTTCATAGTCACCCAGAGGGAAGGATCATGCCTTCCTGCCCTAATAACCCTCCCTTCCCCTCCTGAGATTCCCGGGCCCTGAGCCGGCTGAGGGGGCCTGCAGGAACCCAGGGTGAGAGGCCTCCTAAAGGCACGAGCCCCCCAGCACCTTCCTCTCCAGGTTCCTGCCTTGGCTTCTGTCTTTGCTTTTTCCAGTGATGACAGGATTTGGAACCTCTGTAAGTTGGGTTCATCCCAGTGACCCAGAATATTTCTAAGTGGGCGTGAAACAGTCTAGTTCACATTCCCTATTTCTTAAAAAGGCATTTTCTAGACGCTTTACTGAGTGCGGCTACAGGGGCCACCTGTAGGAGGAGGCCATTCTGCTGTCCTAACAGTCGCCCCACTTACAGGCCTCAGAACTGGTGAGTGTGGGTTGTGCCAGGGGGAAGGTTGGCGATAGATCCCCTTCAGTCTCCAGATCCCCTTCAGTCTCCGTCATCGCAAATCCGATGATAGGCTTACGTGCAGATTCTATCTCTTAGTGTCCCCAAGGTCTCATGCGTACTTTGGTTCTGTCCCTTATCTCTGGAATCTGTAGAGATAAGAGCTTCCAGTTTGAGTGACAGTAGGATGGCAGTTCGCTCCGGTTTTGGGTTTTGGCTTTGAAGTGGGGGGTGTTAATTTCTGGGAAATGGTAGGTATGTGTTCAGGTTGGAGGTGAGACATTGCAGGTGGGGCATCCACAAACAGGAGGCCGCAGCCAGTGTCTACACAACACGTGATGGGCAGTGGTGTGAGTGGGGGCCGACCAGGAGTCTGGGGCGATGGGCAGTGAGTTAATACAACTTTGCCATTGATTGGACCTGTCCTGAGTGAGGAGGGCCTAGGGCAGCGGTTCTCAACCTGTGGGTCGCGACCCCTTTGGCAATCGAATGACCCTTTCACAGGGGTCACCTAAGACCATCCTGCATATCAGATATTTACATTGTGATTCATAACAGTAACAACATTACAGTTCTGAAGTAGCAACGAAATAATTTTATGGTTGGGTCACAACATGAGGAACTGTATTTAAAGGGCCAGAAGGTTGAGAACCACTGGTCTAGGGTGACTTAGATTTCTGACTTCAAGTAGAAACGTGATACTCACCAGGTTAAGAATAGACGGGGAGGACAGGTTTGGGGCAAAGGTTCGGCCCAGTTTTGTAGCGCTGAGGTGACAGCTCTGGGGCGATGTCTTCATTTGAGGTGAACATGCACCTGGAGCCGGGGCAGGAGGAGAGTGAGGTGCAGGTCTGACCATCTCCTGCTCGAGCCGGGCAGGGCCTGGGCCTGGGCCTGGGCGAGCGGAGAAGCAGAGAGAGGGGCACCAGGAGTTTCGAGGTTGGCCTTAGGATTTAGCATAAAGATCTTAATCTTCGCGTTACGAAAGTTTCCTAAAAACTCAGTGAGATGTTTTCCAGTGTGTATTTAGCATCGGGAGACTTCGACCGTCTTAACTTCAGACATGCAGGCTTCTGGCCCAGAGCCTGTGTCCCCCTGTGTGCTGTGCTGGGGTCCCAGGAGGCCCGCCCGGGTGAGCGTTAGGCGGGGCTCTGAGTGTCCAGTGCTCTGGCCCAGCCTCATGGCTGTCTCTTGCGGGGTGTGGCAGTGAGCCTTGCTGAGTTTGGCTAAAGAAAACTGAGCACTCAGTGATTTCTGCACTTTTAATTGTTCCTCTGTGGCTATTTGTGTCTTTAGGCCTGTCCACCACTTGGTCTCAGAATTCCCGGTCCCAGCACAGGAGAGGTTCCTGCTCCAGACATGAAGATCGGAAGCCTTCCGAGGTATTTCCCCAATGCTGGCGTGACGTATGTCAGACACATGTGCATGAGAACACGTGACGACATACAGGCCCGAGGCTGATACTGATGTCTGTCTGTGAAACTTGGGCAAGTTATGTAACCTTTCTGTGCCTCAGTTTCCAACCCTGGAAGATGGAGATAGCGGAGGTGGTTACCTCAGGACTATTATGAGGATTAAGGGGTTAATACACAGAGGTCAACACATACAAAGCACATAAAAAAGTGCTCAGTAACTGTTAGCTATTATTTTTATTAATTGTATTCTTCTTTTCCTTTTCTGTTCCCTGTTTGCTGGCTCCCAACAACTTTTCCTCTGGCCAGGACATGAGCGAGTTCGACTGCTGCCAGTCACTGCCAGCCTCAAGTTAGTTTTAGCCATAAATTTGTGGCTTACTTGGCAACAACAATATAATTCTGGGAATTTTGTTTTGGGGATTACGCTTAAGGCTTTTCCCTTCTGTTTCTCATCTTAATGTCTCCCCTGCTCCCCATTTTGTTCTTTCTCTAGCTGTCATCTGTCATTCTATTTAAGATTGTTTTTTGGTGTGTCTCTCTGCTGGCTTTTGTTGACTGGGGGCCTCTGAACACCTCCGCTGGGCTCCGAGCACTGACATGGTGGAGGAAAGGCACTGTAGCTCAAGTGAGCCAGTTGTGGGAAAGGCAGGCTTTGGTTCTGCCCCTGGGTGCTGTGCTGCCTCTTGGCGGGGTGACCTCACAGGCGGCCTCACCTGCAGCACGCCTGTGTCTCTGCTGAATGGGGCATGCGGAGTGCTGTGTTGGAGTGTAGCAGAGACTCCTTCTCTAAGAGGAAGTAAGGAGCACGCATCCTTTAGAATCGTAGAAACCTCCCCAGGAGACACTTAAATGTTGGGGAAGGTGGTGGTTTTACCGCCCGGCTCATTCCAGGCTCTGTCCCACGGAGCCCGCACTGCCCGCTTCCGTTTTGGTGGCCCTGGAGCGGCCAGGCCTGCTGCTCCTTTTTTCTTTAATTCCCCCTGCTGCCATTAACACCCTGCTGTCTTTCTTACCTACTCCTGTGATTTCAGGGCAG
>NW_006290031.1:2172189-2200860 GCF_000327345.1 Myotis davidii | reverse complement strand
CCCCCCACACCCCCGCCCCGGGACACCTGGACTCGGCCTTGTCCCTGACCCATGTTTTTTTCCCAGATTTTTTCTAAGATTTCTCTGACTTCAAACACTTTTATACTAAAGCACTAGCGTTGAATTCTGCCAGAGACCCAGGTGTCCATTTGGGCACCTGCTTTGGTTCTTGAGCATCCCTGCTGGAGTCTGAGTAAGGGAGTGGTGGCTGCCATTTCTCGTCACTGCAGTTTGATTCTCCTTCTTTGGAAAACACCTGATTTTTTTTTTCACTTGCAAGACAGTTGGGATGTGTTTTTAATCTGATTTTCTTCCTGAAGCTGTGGACCTAGACTTTTGTTTTAAAGGACTTTTTCTTTGGGGCGGGGAGGCCGATCTTCCTGTGCTTTTGTGGGGACTGCGAGGTTCTCTCTGTTCCTGAGCGCTGGGAGCGGGGAGTGGCGTGCTGGGGAAAGCTCAGACACTGCCCTGGAGAAGTGTATTAAAGTCATCACCAGCTTGAAAAGCCACCAGGAAAAACAAACATGGCCCTATTAGCCGGGATAGAATGTGAGCTGTGCTCCGCAGCACAAGAAAGAACCCCCTGTCCTTCTCAGGGGGAGCGAGCTCAGCATTGTGACTTGTGTAAACAGAGAGCGTGGCCTTCAGATGCAGGCTCGCTCCCTGCCAAGTGCGGCTCTGGTGCCAGGGTCAGCGCTGTCGCCCAGAGACGGGCGTGGACGAGGAGACGGTGCCGGCTCCTGCCCCGCCAGGGCAGCAGGCCTGCAGGACGCCTTTGTGTGTCCCCTCAGGGCCCTGACACAAGCTGGAGGAGCTGTCTTGGCTGAGAGTCCTTTTGAGACTTGTGGGTCTGTTTCTGGCAGGGAGAGGAGAGGGCAGTACCTTGCTTGTCTTCTTTCCCTCCCTCCCTTTCCTGCCTCCTCCCCATTCTGCACACACAGCGCCTCCCTTGTAGCAGTTGTGCCGGGAAAGGTGTGCCAGTGGGCACGTGCTGTAAGGCCCGTTCTCGGACCAGACTCCCAGGCCTGTCACTGCTTCCGTCCCAGCCTACTCTTTGCCTGGCAAAAGCCAGCTGGGACCTGACCTCCCAGACACCTCGCTGTATACCCTGGGGCCTGAGGTGGGGCTCGTGAGGTGGAGTGCAGAAGGGGAGGCCCTGGTGGTTCCGGATTCCAGGTTTGGGTTTGAAGTTGCTACACGGCCAGTGGAACTTTGTTTCTAAAATACCGTCAAGAGCACGCCTCCCTGCAGGGGTCCCGCCCACGGTTTCAGCAGCGCTCCGCTCTGTGAACTGAGAGTTCGGGGAAGCTGCTTTGCTGATGCTATTGCAGCTGCTGTGTGGACGTGGAGCCACGGAGCCTGAAGCCAGGGTGTGGCAGGCTCAGGGCTTCCTGTCACAGGCCAGACTGGTTCTCTGCTGATCCAGTGACCTTGTTACACGGCAGCTCCATGGTTACCCTGCAGCTGCCAGTGCTCTGAATAAGAAAGCAAATATCAAATGTCCATGACCCTGTCTCTCCCTCTCCAGGTGTTTAGGACAGACCTGATCACCGCCATGAAGCTACATGACTCCTACCAGCTGAACCCCGATGAGTACTACGTGTTGGCAGATCCCTGGAGACAGGAGTGGGAGAAGGGGGTGCAGGTGCCAGTCAGCCCTGGGACCATCCCTCAGCCTGTGGCCAGGTAGACATGCCCCGAAGAGAACAGCTCTGCCTCCCCCGTGGGGCCTGTCTGCCCCTCAGCCAGGTGCCGAGAAGGGCAGTGTGTCCTCAGCACTGAGGTCCCCGTGGGCGTAGGAACACGTCAGGTCCGCAGGGCAGTGACTTGGAGGACTGGCTGGGGGTTTGGATGTTTGCACCCCCTGCTGTCCCTATTCCTGCACTTGCATCCCCGCCCTTGGTTACATTCACGCTGCAAAGCAGCTCTGCTGGGCCCGGGGAACGGTGGCTTCCTGGTCCCGTGGCGGCCACTCCCCTTTGGAGGAGGACAGGTGGGGTAGCCAGGTCAGGTCTGCGGAGGGGAGTTTGGGGAGATGAATGGATTAGGTGGGCTCTCCTGTGGATTGACTTTGCCCAGTTCTTCTTGTGGGGCTTCGTCTCGATTGACTTACAAACCACTTTCCCCCTGAGGGTCGGGTCCTCAGTGACTCAGCTTAGCCAGAAGCTGCAGCCGGTTTGCTCTTGTCCTCCCGTCCAGCTCCCCCGACCCTGGGCTGCTGGCTGGGAGAGAGAAGGGAGTGCCTTGTGCTCAGCTGGCGCCGGGCTTCTCTGCTGTTGCATCCTCACCATCCCCGAGTGTGGGCAGAGCCCGCCTAACCCTAACCCTCGCCCACTCTGTGTCTCTCCAGGCTCTGGAGATGATCGAGTTTGATCATTGCTCTTCGGGATCTCTGCGACAAATGTCCCCCTAGATCCGCAGGTTTAGATGCTGGGTGGGTCTGGTTGCAGGAAAGGGATTAGATGATGGGTGGGGCGGCCTCCATAGGCTGGACTCCTGGCCTGTGGGCGGGCCCGTCACTGGGCTCTCAGGATGAGCAATGTGTTTGCCTCAGAGTGCACGCCTGGGCCACGACACCAGCCCCGCAATCCCAAGCTGGGAGTTTTTCACCAATTTGTTCACTGTATTTGGGAGCCCATAACACAGCCTATGGACATTTTCAGCTGAACCAAAGCCTGCTCTTGGTTGAGGAGGAGAAATAACTGTCCAGTGAGCCCATCTCAGTGTCCTGTAGATAAAATCACTTTTGTAATGATAACGGTGATGACGAAACCTTGGCACCTTCAAAGTTTTGGACAACTTGATGTTCACGCAAACTGCTAAATAGCGATGTGGAGGGCTGTGTGGACTCCCAGTCGGTGTGGTCTCATAGTCTCACGTGCCATCACAGCCTTCGAGGGGGGCGTGGTGGATGAGGCTGCTTCAGGTGTTAGGTGGGGGCAGAGGGTAGGGTAAGGAGGAGAGGGAGCGCGGGTCTTTGCCCTGGGTTGTTGGGAGAGGCCCCGGCTGGGCTCACTCTGGTTCTTGGGCCACTGAGTAATGGCTGAGGCCTGGTTTATTTTTAAGGACAGACAGAGGGCGTTTCTCCCCGTGGTTCCCCAGCATCAGCTGTGGCTGCTCTTGTTCCTCGATGTTCTTGAGAACCCAGTGCTTGGCATCCAGCAGGCTGGGTGGTTCTGGTTGGAGGAAAGGGCTCGAGTGGGCAACGCTGGGCACCTAAGTGGCCACAGCACCTGCTGCTGTGGGGGTGGGGTGGGGTGGGGACAGGTGTCGGGGAAGCCGAGGGGAAGGAGCTGGTTTTGAAGACTTCTGCAGGGTTTGCACTTGGTTGTCTTTCCCTTTGGGTGTGTTAAGGACTCCTTAGTGTTATTAGCAGTGACGGCAGGACTGTAAGCCTGTTAGTCTGGCGATGACCTGGGTTTTGGGTGGCGGTGGAGACTCCGCTGGGGCCTTGCACAGCCTGGCTGGTCTGTGGCAGAAAGGATGACCCGGCTGCCTCGTGTTTGCTGTTAACTAGGGTCGTGTCGGAAGAGAAGTCACTCATGTTCATCAGGCCCAAGAAATACATCGTCTCTTCAGGCTCCGAGCCCCCGGAGCTGGGCTACGTGGACATCCGTGCGCTGGCCGATGGCGTGTGTCGGTACGACCTCAATGACATGGACGCAGCATGGCTGGAGCTGACCAACGAGGAGTTCAAGGAGATGGGTGAGGCCCGTGCTATTGTTTGTAACCAGCGCTGTCCGTTGAGATGGACTCAGGGACCGGGCCAGTGAGGGGCCTTCCCACTGGCCGTGGAGGCAGGGTTCCCGCCCTGCCCTGATCGTATGTATCTCACTAGCATGGAAGCCAGAGAAACTTAGTTGTGGTGCAGTTCAGATCGCTGCCCCCGCCGCTGAGTCCACTCCAGCCCGGCTCCCTTCCAGACCCCACAGCGATGCCTCCTCACCAGGTCCTGCCCCTAAGCTGGAGTTCCTGCCTCCTCTTTCCCCAGCGATCTGTCCTCTCCGGAGCCCTGCCCCTCCCTGGTGCCCAGCCCTGCTCAGCCGTCTCTTTTCCCTGGGTTTGCTCGTTTTCTGCATGAGGCGGGTGGAGCTTCTGTGCCACACTCACTGCATCTCCAGGGTGGAGACCGGGTGGCATGCGGGTTTCCCTCCGCACTTCTGATTGCTGAGGGCTCTCGAGGTGACCTGATGAGCATTTTGCACTGAGCTCCGACTAGACTTCACAGTCTTCTCAGAGCTCTCTTGGAGGTGAATGCTGCCTCAGCTTCATCCACCTACGGCCTGCTTTATAGCAGTTTTGTAGAGACCAGGTGCGCTTGACTGACCAGTGGCCTGTGTTAGGCACAGGGTACAGCCAGAGCCACTGGTGCCTTTGAAGTGGTTTAGTGATGAGTCCTGGGCTGACTTCTCAGTCGGAAGGAAGTGCCCGGTACGTAGGCAGCTGTGTAACATAAACTGGACACGTGTTTTATTGGTCTTTTTAATGGTAAGAATTAATTACAGGGCACAGGGTTGTGTTTTCAAGACCAGTGGTGTTTTTAGAACTACAGACTAGGAGCACCTGGCCACGCAGAGGCTGTCTCAGAGTTAACCAGGGTTTGCGATGGCTGGTGCTGCTTTTTTGAATAAGTGTTTAGGGCTTATCACACTGTCAGCTCTATTGTGGCGGTTCTCAGATTTTTTTAAAAACCCAAGGAGTGTTAATTTGATGGTTTTAAACTTGCGATAGTGCACAGAAGTCGTTGTTGGCTCTAGTGACATTTCTGTTGTTTCTTGCCACTTTGGTGTTCTGTCTGGATAGTATTGCAGCCTATTTTTTTCTGTCTGCATGAGTATCTTCATTGTAGGGAGTTTGGACTATATCCACACATGGAAGGAAATAGAAGTCTCATCCCACCGCTGGCTATAACCACGAGAACCACTGGAGATGTATTTTTGATCCTTCTTGCCTCAGAATGCAGTTTATTTGATTCACAATGAGCTGTCTCCTAGGCTTCCCACAGTCCTTGTGTTTTGGCCTCTCATGTGTCTGATGAACTGTGCCTCTCAGTGTAGTCAGTTCAGAGGGTGAAGAGGAATGAACCGGGTAAAAGCATGCAGTGCTCACGGGGGAATCTTGTCAGGGCACCGACACCAGTAGTAAGTAAGGAAAGCTTTCAAACAAACACTCAAACCACAGCCCGGGGTCAGCTCACTCCCATGACCGTTTATGTATAACACTGTAATGAAATGGCAATTGAACGACAGTGCAGTTAACATCCTCGGTTCCTTTTGGGGTTTATCTTGTGTTTTGTACTTAAAACACAGCGTCTCCCGTGGAAGGGTCTGAGGGCACGCAGCGGAAAATGTGTGGGACGCTCAGGATGGCTTTACTTATAATATCACTTATTCACTGCGAATTACTCACACGTGTAAACACACGGATGCCTGTGCCGGGGGTCACTGAGCTGGGCTCTGCGCCCCCAGGCATGCCGGAGCTGGACGAGGGCACCATGGAGAGGGTCCTGGAGGAGTTTGAGCAGCGCTGCTCCGACAACATGAACCACGCCATCGAGACGGAAGAGGGCCTGGGCATCGAGTACGACGAGGACGTCGTGTGTGACGTCTGCCAGTCGCCCGACGGTGAGGACGGCAACGAGATGGTGTTCTGTGACAAATGCAACATCTGCGTGCACCAGGTATGTGGGCAGCGAGGCCCAGGCAGAAGCCCCGGGCCTGGGGCCGTTCTCCTGCTGCTCTGAGGGAGTGAAGAAATGGGTCCCGACATCGCACTGTCCCTACGCTGTTCTCAGTGTTTGAAGTATTTCTCGATACTTTTACAACCAGAAGCATAGACTCCTTTGTGAGACTCTCTCTCCCTCACATGTTCTTAGTCCTGCCCATGGAAGTCAGGTTTACTTAAAAAGGATATATGCGCCCTCTGCCCGGCGGCCAGCACCTGAGTCCAGGTATTAAGAACACTGAGAAACCTTGAAAAGGTGGTTAGTTAGCTGGATCAGTTTCCTCCGACTGCCGTAACGAAGTGCCACAAACGGCGTGGCTTAAAAACAGAAGCCTGTCTGGCTGTTCTGGAGACTAGAAGTGTGAAAGCAAGGTGTGGGCAGGGCCGGGGGCGGGCAGGGCCCATCACCCGAGGATCCTTCCCCGCCTCTCCCCCTCTCCCAGTGTCGTGTGGTTTGCTGGCCGTCGTTGGTGCTCCTGGACGTGCAGTTGCACAGCTGTGTCTCTGCCTTCGCCATATGGTGCCCTCCTGTGGGTGTCTTCACACCTGACATCTTATAGGGTTCCCTTTCCCATGGAATTCGAGGCCCACCCTCCACCAGGGTGACCTCTTCCTAACTGACCACATCCGCAGGGACCCTGTTTCCAAATAAGGCTGCATTCTGAGGTACTGGGTCAGGACTGTGACATCTCCCCTTGGGATACAGTTTAACCCATGACACTTGCAAATGTGTTAGTGTGCACACTGAGCTGTTAAGAAGAGGAAGGAGTTCCCTTTTCTGGAAATGGATTTCCTGTCCTCCCTGATTGATCCCAATAGGGCTTGGTGGTGGCTCGCCGCCTTCTGTGAAAAGCAATCCGCAGGCGTCAGTAAGGGTGGACACTGGGACAGTCTCCGTCTTTCTCACCTCTCGTTTATTTTTAACGCAATAATGAAGCGACTCGGATTTCTGTGGGGACTCACGTTCACATTCACTGTTAGGATTTAAAGGACTACCCTGAGGTCCTTTCTGTGAATTCACCTGTTTATGCCGACATCAGCTCCCTTAGACGTGTGTGGAGGTTGCTCGGCGACCTTCGTGGGAGAAGAGCCGGGTTTGCTCTGGGACTTTGTTGGATATCGTGTTCTGTACGGTGTGCCTGCCTCTTGGCCTCCGCTCTGCCTGGAGACCTGGCTGCCGTGGTCCCGCCCCGCTCGTCCTGAGAGAGCGACCCGCAGCCTGGGTTTCCCGTTGTCGAGGACGCTTCCTTGGGATGATGGAGAATCCCTGCAGGTTTCGCTGTGACAGATCGCGAGCACCATTACTACCACAGTTGTTTCTTGTTGCTGGTGCTGTTAACTTGGAGGACTTTTCAGAGGTTTTTTTTTTCTCCTATTTTACTTATTTTGCCCCTGAGAAACAGTTTGTTTGAAAAAAAGGGTTCTGCGTGGAAGCTCTCAAACCCCCTGTTTCATAGATAAGTAACTGATGTCAGGGGGCTGCTCAGGCCCCTGTGGGTCAGTGGCCATTGGAGCTGGAAGTTGGGGTGTCTGGGCCCCCAGCGACCCCTCTGCCTGGTCTTGTTCCGCCTGCCATGACCACATTGTGTCTTTCCTTAGCATTTCCTTGTGGTTCATTTTTCTTTTGAGACGTTCTTCAAGGCTTGACTTAAAGGCATATTTTATTTAATCTTTTAATTTTGTTTAGACTTGCTTTTCTAGTAAAAAAAAAAAGATCTTTTCAATTGTGACTTTCTCTAGGATGCCTGACAGTTTGAAACCTTGGGGTGTTTGAAACCGTACTAGAGTCATTTAGCTCTATTTAAAGTTGTTTCCCGTCCGTCTGTGTTGACAGTGGCTCATTCACGGCGCTGACATCGCGCCCTGAGCTCTGCCAGGCTGCTCACTCCGCCCGCTCTCATCCCTGCGGTTTCCTTTCTGCGTCCTGTGCTCTCAGACGGCACTGGGCTGCTTTCCTGTCTGGAGGGCTGGAGCCCGTGCCTGTCTCCCGACTTCCTGACTCGCAGTTCATCTGAGGACAGCGGCTCACAGTTGGTGTTTCGAAGGCGCGGACCCTGCTGCCATCATGGTTTTGTTTCCTCACTTACTTAACACGTTGCCTTTTCGTGCTTTGAGCCGTCACAGCGACTTTGCTTGTAAAAGCTTGATTTCTGCAGTTTGGCCTTCTTGTGCAGGACAGGTTTTGCTCTAAGTATCAATTAAAAGGACCAAATCCTCTCGGTCTAGAAAGTCACCCCTTTCTGGGCCTGGGGGTTCCCTGGGGAGAGTGTGGGGATCGGTTGGCAGCGTGTGAGCCTGGGGAACGAGGATGCCCCTCAGCTGGTGTGTGGTGGCCATCCCGTTTCATAGCTGTGGGAGGCTCTGGGTTGCCCTGTGTTGTTTTCTCCCTTGAATCCCACCCCCACCAGGAAGCAGGGGACAGCTTCCCCTCTTTAACCCCGAGCCCTGCCTTGAGGACCGCGGCTCAGTGTGGAGAGGTGGGTGGCCCGTGGTGTCCGTAGCCACACAGCAGAGCGGACGCTTTGCAAACCTTTGTCCTCGGGGAGTGTTCACAGTCACCTGGTGGTGAGCAAGTCATAGTGTGTCCACAGACGTCACGCACCTCCCGGCTGCCTTTTACCTCAAGGGAGAGGGTCCCTGTGAGGTGGGCACCGGAGTACTTCTGTTTTTCCGCGTGTCCTGTTAAAATCCTTCTGGGTGTTTTAAAAGTAACAGATACAACGGGAAAAATGAATCCTTTACTTTCTCTCTTTTCTCTTTTCCTCGGGGCGCTGTGCCTTACAGGCCTGCTATGGAATCCTCAAGGTCCCCGAGGGCAGCTGGCTGTGCCGGACGTGTGCCCTGGGGGTGCAGCCCAAGTGCTTGCTGTGCCCCAAGAAAGGCGGAGCCATGAAGCCCACCCGCAGCGGGACCAAGTGGGTCCACGTCAGCTGTGCTCTGTGGATCCCCGAGGTGCGTGTGGTCTTAAGGAGGTTCTGGCTTTTAGCTGGGGCGGAGGAGGGAGCGGTCACACATGGCCACGTAGCTGATGAGGAAAAGCACACCTTTTAAGTGCTGCCCATTTCCGCCCCCCCACCTGCTTCACCTGAATCCCGCGCACCTCCCTCTAGTGGGGGGGCGGGGGAGGTGGGGGGTGCAAACTTGTGGAAATATTCACCAGGCAGCAGTGCGTAGGATGGTGTTCAGTTGTCCATCACAGCTAATCCTCCCACTGGGACACGGGCCCCAGGAGCAGACCAGTAGCTTCTCCGCTGTGGCCTGGGCGCTGAGCCCTTCCGCCAGGACTGCGCCTGGCCGGTCCACGGGACGCCACCATGGTTAGGAGCCACTGCTCTAGGTCACGTTTCTGTGGTTTTTATTGGAATTCTCCCTTAGCCTCAACCTTTTTAATTTCAGGTCTGGTGTAATTTATTTCCAGTCCCAGACCTTGACTAATTTAATTTGCATGGTTCACTGTGGAGAATATCATTTTCGATTCAGATTTCAGCGTTTTTGGTGTATGATTCTTGGTGCATTTCCCTCCTGAGGAACATTATCTGGGGACGGTGGGGTTGCGGCTTCATGCCTCGGGCCCCGGTAGCGCCGGGCTCGTGGTTTGCTATTAACAGGGACCCGGTTCAGTGACCCAGACCCCGTGCCAAGGAGAGCTGTGTGTCTTGGTAGTTTTCCACTGTGTAGTAACCTTTCCGGTTCGAAGAGGATGGTTTGCTCTAGCGAGACAGACACTAAAGTCAGTCTGTAGATGTGCTCCACCTTCAGCCCTGACCGCTGCGGGTGGGCCAGAGCTGTGGTGGCGCCTCAGGCTCAGGTGAGAAGTGCACGCTCGAGTGTTATCTGAGTGTTCTGGGACCCGGCATGTCTGCGTCACATGACTCCCAGACGCTCAGGGTGGAGGGAATGGTCCCTGGGCTCTGGGCTCTCCTGTCCCCGAACTGTCCCCTGAGCTGTGCTGATGCGTTAAAGTTAGGGGTGTGCCCCTCCTAGGAGGCCGAGTGCCCTTTGCCCCTGCCTGGTGGGAGGCCACGGGAGGTAGCACATCTTCCAGTTTCTGCCACCCGTGTTCAGCCTGGGTCGGTCTCACAGCCTCGGGCGCACTCTCGCTGTTTCTTGGGCCCTAGGTGAGCATTGGCAGCCCCGAGAAAATGGAGCCCATCACGAAGGTGTCTCACATCCCCAGCAGTCGGTGGGCGCTGGTGTGCAGCCTCTGCAACGAGAAGTTTGGGGCCTCCATACAGGTATGGCCTAGTCCCCACGGCTTCATTTTCTTCCCTGTGTCGCAGGGAGCAGGATTGGGTGGCGGAGGGGAGGGGAGGGGTCTGTGAACTCTGGAGATTGAAGGTGAATTCAGGAAGCAGGATCGGGGGCTCACTCGTATGGGGAGGGAGGCTAGGACTGGCCCCAGCGTGGTCTGATCCTGTGTTGTGGGCGGATTGTGTTCCGTGTAAGCAGAATGCTGGTTCGGCCTTCACGGGGCCACTCGGGCTCTACCTTGGCTGCAAGGACGGTCAGTTTGTCCTCCCTGCTCCCAGCCTGGCAGACGCCTCCGGGGAAGAGCCAGCCTTGACACTGGAGGGTGGGCCACCCTCTTACCTGTCTGCAGGCTGACAGGTGACCCACCTCCGGCTGCCCTGACCTGCTGGTTGCCCAGGTGCAGGGTGTCCTGTCTCAGGTGGGACGTGGCAGCAGCCTGGCATAGCTGATGAGGGACGCCACGAGGTGCTGCCCGAGCACAGCCTGGCCATCCGGTTCTCCGTGCACCTCGCGCACTGTAGCTGTTACGTAAGCCTTGGCTGCTTCTTCTCTGTCCTCCTGCAGACAAGTGTAGACAATCTTCAGGTAGATAGAGTTAAGGAGAGAACATACAGGCATGCTGTTCTTTTTCATGTCTGAAACTACTTGAAGTTAACTTCTGGGCCTCACGTTATTGGCATCTCCAGATAGTCACGACTCGAGGCCTGCAGTGCTGTCC
Organism: Myotis davidii; assembly: GCF_000327345.1. Classification (NCBI taxonomy): domain Eukaryota; kingdom Metazoa; phylum Chordata; class Mammalia; order Chiroptera; family Vespertilionidae; genus Myotis; species Myotis davidii. The sequence goes on along the minus strand of NW_006290031.1, from coordinate 2,190,167 downwards.
CCACGTCTGCAAACGCTGTGTGTCGCTGACGGTGGCCCGGATGGCCCGGTGCCAGCTCAGGGCCACGGCTCCTCCCTGGCCTCCCTCTCGGTCCCCGTCACCCTCTGAGCAGGCGCATGCTCCACGAGCTCGGTCCAGCTGCCAGTCATGGGTTTTAGGAAAATGACCTCATTTGGCAAAACCGATTTGTATATATGGCCGATAGATATTTCTTTCATTAAGGTACCCACGGACTGGTGGCTTTAAAAATTTCTCATTAAATACTGGTGTTCGAGAGTCCAGAGTGGAACAGAAATGTTCAGAGGGTGAGGCCTGAGACAGCTGGTGGGATCGGGTTGCGGACCTTGAAAGTAGTGCAGTTTTGTATTCGAATAGAATATGCTTAAAACGAACACATGGCAAGAGCCTTGAATTTAAAAAGAACGCATCAGAGGTGTGCGTGTGTGTGTGCGTGTGCGTGCATGCATGTGCGTGCGTTCGTGTGTGCGTGTGTGAACACTTGCAGGAACAAGCGTTGCAGACCCAGGAAGGTGGAAATCCTTTCCTTCCCAGCTACCTGTCGTGTGTCCCCGGGAGGCTGTCTCTGCCTTCCCCAGCACCGTCCTGGTCCTCACAGGAGGTGGGCGAACAGGGTCTCTGTTTCTCTTTTGAAGAAAGACAATCAGATGATTTTTGTGGCCGCTGACCTCTTTTCCCAGAACATTCATTTGAAAGAGAAGAGCCAAGGGAGGCTGGTGATTTTTCATATCTGCACAGAACGGGCTGATGTTATTAAAGAATTCCTCCCTGAATGTCTGCAGCTGTGGAGGCTGTGGTTTATGGTTCTGTAACATCTGTTTGCTGAGTCAACCTGAATCGGAAAACCCAAAGGAAGGCTGTTTGGCGCCTTTACAAAGTCCTGTGTAAATATTCCGCTGCAGCGCCTTCCTCCTGGTGGCCGAGCGCCTGGGTTAAGTGTAGAGCAAGCCAAACCCAGACCGTGTCCCCGGCATCCGAGCCCATTCCCACCCCCTGGGCTGTGTGCTAAAGGGAGGAGCCCTCCTCCAGGCTCTGATGGTGGCGGCCAGGTGTGTGTGTGTGTGTGTGTGTGTATGTGCGTGCGTGCGTGCGTGTGCGTGCATGCGTGTGTGTGTGTGTGTCCTGCCGATTTCACACGTTCCTGGGAATTGAGGTTATTTATCGGTAAAATTACAGATTTCTCTTCTTTGGTGTAAGTGTTGGTGAGGAGGGAATGGTGAAGGAAGCTGGATTTTCCGTACTTGCGGGTAAGAGACTGTATAATAACGGGAGAAGTCCTGAGTGGCAGTGAGTCCCGACCTGTTACATACTGTAGTGATGGGAGCAAAGCCCCAGCTCCATCCTCTGCCCTCCATGGTCATGGGTTTCGGCTGCTGAGTGAGTGTCATTAAGCTTTTCAGCTGGCCCGGGGCACTCCCTCAGCCCTGGCGAGCCCAGGTCACTTGGCTTCACACGACACAGTTGTTTTTAAGGGACTGGCTTCAGTCACCACTATCAGCCTCTCCCAGGGGTTCACCCAGTGGGGTCAGATGGGAGACCTTATTTGCTGTCCTCCTGCCAGGCCGCCAGCCCTCTGAGCTGCAGACTGTAGCCCCAGTGCTGGGGCGAGCGGGAGACTCCTCAGGTGGCCTCCTGACCCGGGGGGTTGGGCCCCTCGTGGTTCTCTGCCACCACAGCCAGCTCCGCCAGGCAGGGCGCATGTGGCCTAGTGCCACTTTCACTGCCCTGGAAGCATCGGGCGAGGGTCCCTCATGGGTGTGGAGACTCGTCCCGATCTCCCTGGGCTGGGCTCTCCTTGTCTCCTGCTTTTTTCTCTTCAGGAGTTTGCATTCACCTGCCTCATCCTGAGTGGCAGGCTTGGAAGGAACGTCTCACTGGTGCTGGGCTCTGCTGGCCGGGGCGAGAGCGAGCATTCAGCTTCCCAGAAAACCTCCGACTAGTTGTGCCCTCCTCCCGAGGAGGCTCCTGTCATCCCGGCCTTTTATGTAAACAGTTAAGAGCTCAGATCCAGAGAAAAAGCACATCAGTGCTCCCGCGTGCACCCTGCTAGTTCAGCACATGCTCTTTTGCGTGTAGCGTCAGTGCCAGCCCCGCCCCGGCCACACAGCCTGTGCAGGCGGTCTGTCCCAGACCATGGGCCACAGGGGCCCGTCTGACAGTTAGGGTTGGTTCACGAAACCTTCCATCTGAAGTTTCCTGAACTCTCAAGCCTTATTTAAAATGCCACTGGGTTAGTGTGCCAGGGCTAACTCGGGGGCTTTGTCATGGCCACGCTGGGCGCAGCTCTGCCGTGTGTTGGGGTGCCCGGCACCGAGGGGCGTCAGCACTGTCCTGCGTGACCGTCTTCCTTCTTGTCCTCACCAGTGCTCCGTGAAGAACTGCCGCACGGCCTTCCACGTGACCTGCGCTTTCGACCGGGGCCTGGAGATGAAGACCATCTTGGCGGAGAACGATGAGGTCAAGTTCAAGTCCTACTGCCCGAAGCACAGCTCCCACAGGAAAGCCGAGGGGAGCCTCGCGGCGGGGGCCGCCCAGGAGAACGGGGGGCCCGAGTGCTCCCCCCGGAGCCCGCTGGAGCCCTTCGCCAGCCTGGAGCAGAAGCAGGAGGAGGCCCACCGGGTGAGTGTCCGGAAGCAGAAGCTGCAGCAGCTGGAAGACGCCTTCTACACCTTCGTCAACCTGCTGGACGTCGCCAGGGCCCTGCGGCTGCCGGAGGAAGTGGTGGACTTCCTGTACCAGTACTGGAAGCTGAAGAGGAAGGTCAACTTCAACAAGCCCCTCATCACCCCAAAGAGAGACGAAGAGGACAATCTAGCGAAGCGGGAGCAGGATGTCTTGTTTAGGAGGCTGCAGCTGTTCACGCACCTGCGGCAGGACCTGGAGAGGGTAATGATTGACACCGACACCTTGTAGTGACTTAGAGAAGAGGACTGCTCAGAGGCCACGCTTGCGCAGAGCCAGCGAGGCGGCTGGTCACTCGCTCAGACCCCGCACACACTGCAGCATGAGGGTGTGTCCGTTTAGTGTCCCTGGGCTGGGAAGCTCCCACAGGGGCTTCTCTGTGACTTACTTTTAAATATTTCCCCATTAATCCTTATTGTTCTTCTGCAAGATCAAATGGGGTGTGTTTTCCCTCCATTGTAGAGCTAGAAAGATCAGAGCCCCAGGAAAATGACCAAGGGATTGGCCCAGGATTGTTTGCAAACGGTTAGAAAACAAGTTAGAACGGACTTGCCTAATGGTGGGGCGGGCAGGGGGCTAAGATCTCTCGTTCAGCCTGGGACACACGGGGTGCTGGTCAGGGTGGCTCTGAGGAGAGTGGGGCGCTGCCTCTGCCCCCTATTCCTGGCTGGCTCATAGGCATCCCGTGCTGAGGGGCAGGGCAGGTTGTGGGTGCTGGCGCGTGTGCAAGCACTGACACGCGCGTCTGCCACAGGTCCTCCTGGCAGTGAGGTGCTACTTCATCCCTGAGGCTGTGTCTCTATCACGTGTGCCTGTGTCTGTGTCACGTGTGTCTGTGGTGTGCCACGTGTGGTTGTGGGGGTCCCGTCCTGCTCAGCACGCACAATATCACTGCGCATTGCTGTGTGAGGCGGCTGTGGGCTGCCTGGGGCCACTGCCGCTTCCTTCAGCTGTTGCTGCTTTGTGCCTCCACCCGTGACCTGGGGAGTCCCAGGTGGACTTCCCTTCCTGCACAGGTGTAATTAGGAGAGGCTCTCCCCCCAGGGCCTCCTGCTCCCGGTAGGTAGTTTCTGACTGAGGCTTGCTAATTGGAGATGCGTCTTAGAGCACCTTCTGCGGCAGCTCCCGACTGATTAAATTCATTAGCGCACAGCTGGACTCGGCTGGACTCGGCTCCTGGCCTGAAACAGTTAACCCACCTCCCTGAGCTCAGCGGGGGGACTCACCTGCCTGGGAGAGGCTGCCTCGGATGATTGGAAATGAGAGTCTAAGCATAGGGCGAATGGAAGTGTGGGACCAAAAGATGCAGATCTCTCAGAGGGACCGACCGGTACAGCTCTGGGAGAGGTGGCATCGGCGTGCAAGTGTTTTTACGTGTTCACTGGAGACCTTGTCTGCACAGGACCCAGGGCCAGCTGTGACACCCCTTCCGGGAGCGGGGTAGGATTGGGGTCAGGCGAGGCCAGCACGGGGGAGGAGGGCTGAGGCTTTCGTGCTCCCACACGCCCCCTGGTGGTGAGTGTGCAGAAGACCTCGCCTCTGACCACACGGATGTGTGGCGTTTTGTTAAGAGGAGAAAGGGATACAGAGGGATAAGCCGGAACCCTGGCGAGGGGCCAGTCCGTGACGACCGCTGTCCTGGGCGCACGAGCCCGGAGGCAGGTCGTCCTCAGGAGGGAGGACGAGAAGTCTGATGTTTGGACTGTGTTTGTCTCACAGTCACCACAAAATAAAAGCGTAGAAAATGTTTGTGGTGTACTAACTCTTTTCTGTGCTTAAGTTACTCAGATTAACATGGACTTATAATTAAATTCTGAACATCTTTTTGGAGTCATCACTGTTGCTTTTTAAGTAGAATGATACCAATTATGTATGAGAAACAGGGAATAAATCAGGATTTCTGTGTGTGTGTGTGGCATTACTTACATTTACTTTAATAAAGAGCTTAACAGATTTTAGGGTATTTAGTGTCAGTTTAAAACGGGCTTATTATAATGAAAAATACGTTTTCCAAAATGTGCCATGAGGCCTATGATGGTGGGGCTTTAGAAGATTAAACCTTTGCCGTGCCCCAGAGTCCCAAGGGTCTTTGTAATTATAAACAAGAAGTGTATCAGGCCAAAGGCTCATCAGAACAAATCATAAACGTATGCTCTCTTTGTTCTGCCTACTTCACACAGTAGGACATCATAGCAGGCACACAGAATCAGGTACCGCCCGGGACAATCAGGGTCCGTGGTCAGTCCCAAACTGACCCATGAGCAGCCTTCATTAGAAATGCAAACAGCTGACGAATGATAATGGCAACTGCTCTTTCCTGCAAAGACACACCCCAAGGCATTGCACACCTGGTAGCAGTTGTGGACCAGAAAGGACAGGGATGGCTTCCAGGAGGGACTGGGAACCCACACCTTTAAGAAGACGTGATTGCTGATGAGTGCTGGCTGGTCACGGCAAGTCCCCCAGGCCTCACCTCCCGTGGGACTCTCCCCCCTCAATGAGGCAGCTGAGTGCCTGCTGGGATAGACATGCTGCCTCTACGACAGGCAAGGCATCCAGAGGGGCCGGTCCTGGGGCTTGTCCACTCAGTGCTCAGTGGCACGGCCACCGGTGAAACGAGCTACCATTGTCCCTGAACAGAAGGCACCTTGAGCTTTAGTGTGGCGAGCAGTGCTTGGGATTCAAGAAAACCCTGAAAGCACTCTTGGACTCCCGAGGACAGCGGTTCTCAGAGAGGTCCCCAGCCAGCAGTATTATCTGGAAACCTGAAATGCTAATTTTTGGACCCCACTTCTGACTAGGAATTCTGGGGTTGGGGGGCAGCATTCTGTATAGGGAAACATACATATATAGATTGATTTTAGAGAGAGAGAAAAATAATAGATTTGTCCCACTTCTTCACGCATTCATTGGTTGATTCTTATATGTGCCATGACGGGATTGAACCTGCAACCTTGGCGAATCGGGGTGATGCTCTAACCACCTGAGCTACCCTGCCAGGGCCGGCAAATGCTGCATTTGATGAAAGCCTGACTCGGGTGTCACGTGGTGTGAGGGTGCACCGTGAGCTGGTGTTTTGGGGTACCTCCTTGCTGGCCTGTTGGTGGGGAGTGTGCAGGAAGGGCCAACAGGGTCTGTTTTCAGTGCAGAGCCTCCTTTCAGCTCTACACGTGGGGGCTGCTGGTGCCCTTGTCCTGTGAGGAGTGTGTGCACCGGGGGTACCGCTTAGGGTGCTCACTCTTCTAAACAGCGAGGCCTGGGCTCTTCGGGGGCCGATTCGTTCCAACTCACAGTGAACCCGGGCCTTTGCCTCTTGGGGTTCGAGTTGGATGTTTCTCATCAGAGGTCGTGGGGGAGAGAAGGGATTTCCCAATTAGCAGCCAGGTGGAGGCCTTCCCCGGGGAGTGGCTGAAGCCCCTGAAATTAAATTGGAATAATACACACCGTCCTGGCCTCTGGCTCCGGGGTCTCTGTTTCTGTGGATAATTTCAAGGGAGAGAAGTGTCTCTGCTGTACATCCAGCTGGAACAAAAGGACCACCTATCCCTAGTCTAGAGCCAGAATTAATTCCCATTTCCGGAGGCCAGATTCTGTTTGTTTTCCGAAGGTTTTGAATCTGTGACCTCTATCTAGTTCTTGCCTCTTTCTCTTTGAGCTCCCACTCTAGTCCTCCCTGGGTGGAAGAATGCTCATGAACGAGAATAGCCTGTTAGCCACCTCTGTCCCCCGTTGGTCAGGGTTTTAATAAAGGACACCCACTTCCTGGCCTGGGGGGCTGAGGCTGTGAGATGAAGAACCAAAATATTTACTCGGGGACAGGGAGCGAGACTTTCTTCTCAGGTCTTTAATGTTAGACTTATATTCTTTTTCAGTGAAGAAGTGTTAGGAAGATGCTAAATACGTTGCACATGGAGGTAAATGCAGGAGCCAGCGAGCTCGTGCTTGAGACTCTGCAAGGTGAGAGTCTCATGTCCTCTCACCTTGAACCCAACGGGAATCCTTGGGGCTCAGGACAGACGGAAGACGGAGGGGCGGTGTCTGCAGAAGCTGGTGCAGTCCTGTGTGTATGGCCGGTCCTCATCCTCACTACCAATGTCAAAGGACCGTTGACCTCTCAAGTTTCAAGGCAGGCAGCGGGGGAAGGGATTGCCAAGCATAAGGAAAGGGTTTTTAGGAGAGTTGGGAGCCGATGGGGAACAGGAGCCACTGTTCACTGCTGCCACGGAGGATTGGGGACATCTTGTCCATGTCCTCCTGCAGGAGGCCGGATCGTGTTTCTGCTCTGCTGTGTTTTGAGATCTGTGCATTCAGGCCCACGGAGTCTGGTCAGGTTACCAATAGGTTTTAGGACTGAAGGATTTAAGGGGGTTGATTGATGAATCCTTTAAGTTTTGTTTCCGTGTTGACTGATCCCAGGTGGCTTAGGACTGAGTCTACGTTGGTTAGTTTTGAGTGTGTGCGTGTGATCCCCGGGGGTTGAACGTCAGGTACAGAGTGGAACTGTGAGCACTTGGGTCTTTTCAGTTTCTTACAAATGAGTCAGGAAGAGGGCAGCATCCACGTCTCAAGTGTGACTCAGACAGAGCTGGACGGCATGTTCCGTGAGCATCAGCTGCCTGTGAGCTGCGGGTGGTGCAGTGCCCAGCTGACCGAGACAGTCACTTGGCTTCTTGGAGACCACTGGGTCTTCTGGTGAGCCTTGTGCGGGGGGTGGGTTTCTCTTCTGATTGCCCTTGACCCTGTGTTGACCTCACTTCCCTTCAGAAGGTGCTGGGTGAAGTGCAGCGAAGCGCAGGGGCTTCTGACCTCGCTAAAGCCTTTCACCTGCAGGTGCGGGGCGGGTCCTTGGGAGAGACATAGCTGGTCCCAGCTGGGCCCCAGCGGCCCTCTCTCTGCCGGGATGAGTCTAAGGCTGGGTGTGGTGGAGGCGGTGGGACTTTTGTGGGATCCTGTAGGTGCTCCTCCCACCATCTCATCCTGCGTGGAGGGGATGTGTGGAATCCTTGTTAGCAGCCCCAACGAGTTAAGAGATTGGATAACGTATTTAAAGTACATTTTGATTTCAGATGTCACTCAAGGCCCTAGTAGGACAATTTCCTCTCAGGTAAAAAAACAACAAAACGCCCACCAAAGTACTGTTACAATGCATTGCTTACTTAGAATCTTTATTCTCTACATTCTAGGTTCGGAACCTCACTTACATGGTGACCCGCAGGGAAAAGATTAAGCGATCTGTGTGCAAAGTCCAGGAACAGATATTCAATCTTTACACTAAGCTCTTGGAGCAAGAAAGAGTTTCAGGTATGCATCAGCCTCGCAGCTCCGGCGGCAGGTGGGGCTGCACGCCTAACGCTCTGCTGAGGAAAGCAAGAGTAGTTCCTTTCGTTTCCTTGTATCCGACAGGATAACCTCAGAAGCACAGACTTGCATACGTAAAGGACACCTTTAAGCATCTGAGGCATGGGTACAGGGGAAAGGGCTAAGGATTTGGCCTCAAATATGGGTCGCATCTTTTATCCTCTACGTCCGGGCCAAACAAGCACGTCTCCAGTTTTCCCCGCCGCCCCATTTCCTCATATGTAACTTGAGGACGGTATCTCCAGCTACTGCCCGGGAACTGTTATAAAGCTCAAATGAAAGAGTAACTTCTATATTGCAAAGCACTTGATCAATGTAAGGCATCATGGGGAGACCTAAAAAGATGGGTGGGTTACCTAGCCTGGCACCTGCCTGTGGCATATGCTCAGTGGATCCTAAGACCGTGCTCGAGGCATATGTCTACATTTAGAGAACATCCCAGTGGACTTTTTTTGGTGTAGGTGGAATTTGCATCTTTTGGAGATTCAGCACCAAGTATGTATGTATTTTGTGCCTTCGGTTTTACATTTCTCTGGGCTAACCAAAGGGGAAAAGGAAAAACCACCGCAATTACTTGGAAGTCAAATACACAGTTGGGCCCGTGTGTAACCTCCTGGGACTCTGTTGGTCTGTGGAAGAGGTTGTCCAGAACCACAGCTGCCTTTCGCCGCTGTCGGTCTGCGCGCATCAGTGCTGGGAAGCGGGGTAGAAGGCTTTCAGAAAAGGTGATGTGCTGAGCGTGGGTCAGGCAGAATCACGGACTCAGGGCCCAGGTAGCTCTTAGGTGAGTTCGTCTCGTCTCATCTCTGTGCCTGTCTGCCCTTTAAAGTTAGAGCAGCAACATTTGAAGTACTTGCATTGTGCTGAGTCATGGCTGGCTCGCTGTAGATTATTCTGACACGTGGAAACATTTACACCCTATAGTGTTGTTACACCCTATAGTGTTGAAATTCGAATTCTGATTTACCCCAAACCAGTGGTTGGCAAACTCATTAGTCAACAGAGCCGAATATCAACAGTACATCAATTGAAATCTCTTTTGAGAGCCAAATTTTTTAAACTTAAACTATATAGGTAGGTACAGTGTTATTAACTTAATTAGGGCACTCCTAGGCTGGCCTTTGCTAAAAACGTCCTCAATCTGATTGAGGTACGTTCGCTGAGGTTGACCCCTTCCAACACTCGTCTTGTATACTTGTTTCGTCTATCTCCTTTCGTTCATCCTCTCTATATGTCCAAATCATCTCAACATACCTTTTTCAATCATCGATACTACATCTTCTTTCACTCCACAATGTTCCCTGTACGTGGTATTTTGCGGAAGAGCCACACTCAAGCGGCCAAAGAGCCGCATGTGGCTTGCGAGCTGCGGTTTGCCGACCACTGTCCCAAAACAACCAGATAAATGTGACCACAGGTACAGAGGTCCTCACATCGCGTAATTTTGCTCAATGTCGTTTCATTAGAACTTTGAGGAGATGCCATGGGAACTCCACCCTTGTTTATATCAATTGGCCTCTGGTACGTTGGTTTCCCATGTGCCCTTTCACGGGACATCGCTGAACCTGCGTGAAGTGAGGACTTACTGTAAATTGGTCAATGGAACAAAGAGAAAAAAGCCTATGGAGTATTAAGTGACATTCTTGAAGTAATACATAGTTTTAATGGCATTAATTTATTAATGATATCTTAGATTTTTTTTTTCTCGAGGAATGGATCAAGCTAATATCATCAAACTTCCTAAGTAGGGTGTCATAAGTAACAGCAGTTCAATTCAGATTCTTTATAATGAACTTCTGTCTCTTCACTGACTATTCGCATGATTTTTCCTCGGAGGAAGCAGGCAGGTCCCCGTCTGTAGCCGCGTTGGAGCTGGGCAGTGCTGAGTGCAGGCTGTGCCTGGGGGCGCTGGGGGCTTTCTGTGACTTTTGCTAAAGTGTTTAAAGGGAGATTACCTCTGAAGATGAGCTGTAAGGAGCATGTGCATCTGGTTTCTCTGAGGCATTTTTCACGGGTGTTGCCGGCAGCTCTGCGTTTCCCGGCTGAGGCTGTTCCTTGGCAAAGTGGTTGAGACCCTGAGCCAGGTGAGGCTGTTTGTGTAACAGTGTAATGCATCCCTCCGCTCAGGTCCTGCTGCTCCTGCAGGAAAGGGAGCCCAGTCGGCCCTCCCCACCGCACCAGTGGGAAGGGCTGAGCGCAGCATGTCCCTGTGAGAGCCACCGCCGGTGCAGGGCACACCCAGGGCCTTGGTCCCTCCTTTTCCAGTGTTAGACTCTCAGTTGGGCGCTGCCTCTGCCAGCCCCTCCCCTGCCCTGCGCAGCTTGTGATTCCAAGTGACGCAGCACGGACGCCCGTGACTTTCCCGTGTCATTCAGGGGCCACGGTTCAGGCTCTGCTGTGAGTGACTCTGAGGACGGGAAGGGCTGTTCTGCTGGATGAGTGTCCCCAGTGGAGAGGCTGCCTGTAGAGGTCATGCGTCGGAGACTCTAGAGAAACACGATTCCAGGTCAAGTAGAGAGAATCCGAGTCAGAAAACGCCTGCCCCCCTTTGCTCTGTTTTCCCACAGGGGGTGAGAAAGAACACCAGTGTGGCGTGCGGGCGGAGCCTGACCTTTGATTCGTGGGAAAGCAGGCACTTCCAAGCCTGCAGGTTATGTGCACCCTCCCCGGGTGGTGGCAGTTGTGTTTAGAGTCGCTGGCTCTGTTCCGTTCCACGCTTGGTCCGTGTCTGCTCCGGCCTGGGATGCCGGTGGAACCCCCTTTCCTGCTGGTCCTCACCCCACAGGAGACAGAACCCCGAACCCGCTCTGAGGCCCAGGTGGGAACGTGGCCCTCCTGATGAACTCACCCAGCTTCTCAGACCGAGGGTTAGGACTCGGTGGGTGGTGAGATGAGCGGAGTAGTTCATCACCAGCTTTAAAAACAAGGGGAACAGACAAGGTCAGAGTGCCTATCAGATGAAGGACAGTCAGACTTCAGGAAAAGTGGGCTTTTACTGAGTAATGTGAAATTTAGTTCTCACTGTGATTTGCATGAAAAATGGTTCAAAAAGACCAGTTTAACTTATCTCATGTTGGGTTACATGTCGGTTTAATTCCACCAATGGGTTTACATCTAATCGTAAACATTTAAAAAACATTCACTGTATGTCCGGGATGCCTTTTAACACCTTCCCTTCCCCATTTCATAGTCCCACACATTCCCCCTCGTCACAGCGCTGTGAGGGCGAACACCCGTCTGGGGAGGAGCCGGAAGAGCCGCAGCGCCGGCCACCACCACCTCCCCTGGGGCCCCTTCCCCTGGGAAAATCGGTCAGCTCTTGTGTTGAAGGCCAATGTATTCCTGGAAGAGGTTGTTTCATGAAAACCGCTGTGACTTTGGCTGCTAGGAAAGGCAGCCTGCTAGTTGTGTGCCCTCGGGTGCTGATTCCCAGGCAGGTGCCCCTGTCCGCGGACCGGCGCCTTACAGCCCGGGCCCCTGTGTTGTCTGCGGGCGTTTCCTTCCCAGGGTAACCCCCTTTCTCTGCTTGTCCGCCGCAGGTGTGCCTTCGTCCTGCTCCGCCGCCTCCCTGGAAAGCGTGCTTCTGTTCAACAGCCCCTCGGTGGGCCCCGACGCCCCCAGGATCGAGGACCTGAAGTGGCACTCGGCCTTCTTCCGGAAGCAGATGGGCACCTCCCTGGGTCGCTCCCTGAAGAAGCCGCATCCGCGAGCCCTCCTGCAGGGCAGCCCGGGGCGCGGGGCCCAGGCCCTGCACCGGGAGGCGGCGGGGCTCCCCGAGAGCTTGCGGAGCTTGGACAAGACCTTGGCCGACGCCCGCCTCCTGTCCGCGCAGCAGAGAAATGGCGCGATGGTGCCGGACCCCGGGAGCAGGAGGGACCACCGCTTCCATTGTGACCCCGGGAAGGGGGACGGGAAGGACAGGCCTTTCAAACAGAGTCACAAGCCTCTCAGGTCCACGGACGTGTCCCAGCGGCATCTGGACCCCGCGAGGGCCGCCGCCTCCCCTGCCGGGGGGCAGTCGGCGCCGGGTGCGAGGAGAGAGGGGTTGCCCAGGTGCAATGGCTCGCCTGGGCCGCGGGCCCGCCAAGGAGAGGGCGAAGAGCAAACTGAAGTCCGACACCGAGAGTGACGGCTACGCCCCCGACGTGGAGATGAGCGACTCGGAGAGCGAGGCCTCGGAGAAGAAGTGCATCCCCGCGGGCAGCGCCATGGGCCGGAGGACAGACTTCATCCGCAGGAGCATCCTGGCCTCCTGATGCGCCCGGCGCGTCAAAGTATTTCTCCACAAAATACTTGTTAATTTTAAAGGTGAAAAGAATAACTTTATGTTGTTTAAAGGGCCAGCAGACAGCACCTGAGCCAGGCACACACTTACTCGCCCTTAGGATGGATTTTTCTCAGTCATTTATACATCGTGAGAAGTGTGTGTTATTTGCAACTTGTTGAGGAAACACAAGAGTAGGTTGTAAGCGCACTACAGAAGCGGAATTAAACACTAAGCATGAATGAGGTGCGTTTTTGAAGAGGGAGAGGCTTACAGAAACCTCGCGAGTTTTTATTGCTCTGTATTCTTCCCAAAGCACAAACTCTTGGTTCCCCGAATACACGGGACCAGATATGGTTCTAGACACCCTCACGTACCTTTTACTAGCCCCTGACTGACTGTCCAGGACGGTGGTGGGTTGGAAACCATGTTCACCGTGGGCCCCAGGCTGTTCTTGTTGCATTGCAGTCTGTAGGCAGCAGCTCGGGCTTAAGGAACTCAAGGGGACTTGTGTGTAAATGTCCCAGTGGGAGGAGAGAAGTGTTGAGGGTCACCCCTGGAGGACCTGAAGCGGGGGCAGCTGGAATGTAAGGGAATGTGGCTCCTCAGCCTGCAGCCCTGGGAGGGGGAGGGGAGAGGACTGGTGCAGAGCGAGGTCACTGGGAAGTCTGTCTGTGAGAGAGGGCAGCTGAGGCCCCACTGACCAGTCCTCTTGACACCCCCTTCCCTAACTGCTGCCTGTGGGCCAGCGGGGGCGGGGGTCCCTAGCCATTGGCAGTCCCTGATCAGCTGGCCTGCAACAATACAGTAGTCATTCAGGTTCGAGCGATGACCTTCCAGACTCGGCTGACTCACACTTCCCAGGGCTCCCAACTGGAACAGATTCCTTAAGAACAAGGAAAAAAGGAAAAGAAAAAAAAAAAACCCAAACCCCAAACAAAACACACACACGTGAAATAGGCTATATTTTAGAAAAAATAGAAAGGCAATAAGTTGCGATAACCTCTTACCATTGACCAATTTCTACAGGAAAGAGTTTTAAGTGTAGTAGGTTTTCTGGAGTCAGTTCTAGGCTCTGATTGGTAACTGGGACTTTCTAATTGCAAATGGCAATAACTCGTAAGTTCTCAGCAATAATAAATTTAGCATTAATTTGAGTACACTGTTCTGTTTCTGCACTGGCTGCAGTGCATATGTGTTAAGACAGTAGTGTTAAGGTCCTGTTCATTTTCTTTGGAATTCAATGTAGTTGTGCATCAAACTTAAGAGAAGGAAGGTTTAAATAGCAATGAGACTTAGAATTATGGGCACTTGGAACAAGCCCAGCTTCCCCTAAATTGCCCCTTAGTTGGCTGGTATCAGTATTCAGATTCCTGGTTCATTTATACGTCTGCTTCCATGTGGCAGGGACATTCTGATACTCGATGAATAATGGTTTGAGTCCTGCGGTTAACTTTCAAGTCTTCCAGAGGATTGTCAACAACAAACAAGGCTTATTGAATTCCATCTTGCTATGCAAGTTTTGTCAGATGATCAAATAGTAGATCGGATGCATCCCCATTGTATGTATGACATTTTCAGATCAAGTCTTAAACTTTTTGAATACATTGTAGTAGCTAATTCAGGGGAGGGGAAAGGATGACCCAGGTTTAGATTGACTATTTTTGAGCTACGGGGCTCGTTTTGAAAGACTGTTGTCCAGATAAGCTGTTGCTGCAGATAAAAGTTTCTTACAAATCCAAGTTGTACTTTCACTCATAGCCTAATTTAAAAGTCAGATTTTTTGCATAGGAGCAGAAACCTTTTGCTGAGCACAGAAGGTGGACTCTAACCTTTGGACCACAGTGACAGCTCTGGTGAGAGTTAGAGGATATGGATTTGTCAAGCCATAGAAAGAAAACCTAAATTCTAGTGAGCGTATGACCTCTCACCGTTTTAAGAGGTACCAGATTCATTTGCACTATTAGGAATGCTAGTTTTGTGCAAAAATAATGCCTTACCTGTTTCCCCCCCACATTTAGGTTGAAAAGCTTTCAAACGTTTCAAGTTATGCTGAACCAAAAAAACAACAAAAACAACATAAGACAAAAAAATTAAAAAAAAATAGCCCAAGGAAAACAAGACACACAAAAGATAAAAAGCCCACTTTTTATTTCTGCTTTGAAATGCAAATGGCTAGAGCACGGTTTCTCCGGTGTAATGATAGCTTTGTAGGTCAGTTTTCTGTCCTGTGGGGATGTCTGCGAGGCCACCATCAGCAGCAACCCGCTCCCCACCCCCACCCTGGCCCCCCATGTACACTTCTTAGTGTGGGACCTACCATTTGCTCTTTTCTTTCTTTTTTTTTTTTAAGCTTTATCTTTCCTTGTGCACCCTGACCAAGAAGTATCTTTGATTATGATCAATGTATTTTGTCAAAATGTAGGCTAGTTAAACTTTTGTAAAGTTGCCTGGAATGTCATTTGTTAGGTTATAAACACAAAATCTCGATGAAGGGTTATATGTGTTGTGTACAAATCTTAATTATTTTCAAATGGACAAACTTGTCATTACATTTGTAACCTTGTACAGAAGATTTTTCACTATGTGCCTAGCTTGGTGTCCATTCAACTAAAATTGAAAAAAAAAAAAGGTGCATGAAGAGTTACAAATCAGAAATTAAACAAAGTATATGTAGAGATGACTATTTTATATGACATGGCCCAATCCTGTATTTATTTCTACCCCCTTTTTGAAAGTATTTATAAAACTAGTTGAGGACAGCTGTATTTTTTTGTTGAACTATTTAGTAGAATTTGTGCCTTTTTGTCTGTATGTGAATAAATGCTGTACATTTTGCAATACATCTTAAGTGTCTTTTGAAATCTGCTGTTGCTAAATGTTTAAAGATGTACATGAGTTAGTTCTGAATCAGCGTGTAGCAAGTGTCTCCTGGTTTAGATGATGAATGTAGCCCCGCTCAGGGGCTGCTCTCTGCCCAGCTCTGATGTGGAGACACTGAAAGATGATCACGGTTTGATTTTTGTCTTTCCTACCTCAATGGAGCTCTTTCTGGAACACACTTTTAGATCTGAAAACTAGTCGTTGAAGCAACTTAAGACTTTAGGGTCAGAGAGACTGGTCGCATGACCTTGGCCAGATCGCCTAGCCTTTATAAGCCTCAATTTCCCCTTCTGTGAAAAGAGGGTAACATCCTACAGTGTGACTGGGGTTACTGTGATACTTCAAGGAAGTCCATGCAGTAACTTAGGTAAAGCTGCAGAAGGATTTAGTAGCTGGGAGGCTATTTCTATGATGAGGAACAAGACCTTTTTCCAACATATTGTTGACTGGTGAGCATTCTGGGGCAAAAAAAAAGATGTTATTCCTGAGTGCAGGAAGATTGTTTCATAAGGCTCTTTAGAAAGATAACTTTTAAGAGCACGGTTTTATTAAACGCACTCTTAGGTATTTCTGCATTCTACAAAGACATGCCGAGGTCACTTCATTAGGCCTGGGCTTCAGGTCCACGTTTTTTTTTTTTTAGTACATTTTAATATATATATATATATATTATTGATTTTTTACAGAAAGGTAGGGAGAGGGATAGAGAGTTAGAAGCATTGATATGAGAGAAACATCGATCAGCTGCCTCCTGCACACTCCCCACTGGGGATGTGTCCGCAACCAAGGTACATGCCCTTGACCGGAATCAATCCTGGGACCCTTTAGTCTGCAGGTGGACGCTCTATCCACTGAGCCAAACCAGTCAGGGCTCGGCCCCATTTCTAATGTCTAGCTTGGTGCTCTCCCTGCCTGAAGCAGCATTGAGTCACCACATGCAGAAATTCACACCCATGACATGCAGTTTTCTGTGTTGGGGACAGCCAAGCCGACGTGGGTCCTCACCTAGATTGGGGTGCACAGGAGCCACACCAGGGTAGCGCTACTGCCCTCATGTATAATTTGGCCAGTGTGTGTGTGTGTGCTTTTTTTTTTTTTTAACATGAATTGTTCATACATTTGGCTAA
Organism: Myotis davidii; assembly: GCF_000327345.1. Classification (NCBI taxonomy): domain Eukaryota; kingdom Metazoa; phylum Chordata; class Mammalia; order Chiroptera; family Vespertilionidae; genus Myotis; species Myotis davidii. Next base: position 2,173,835 of record NW_006290031.1, on the reverse strand, counting down.
AAGTTAATTTCTCCTGGTTCCTCCTTAGTGTTTCCTTCCATGTTGCTTGCTCTCCCCGGAGAGAAAGAACTGGGATTCTTCCTAAAAGGTCTTCACGTTGAATAACCACAACAGTTCCCCAGGGAAGTTCAGTCCCCAGGAGCCACAGGCAGGGCTTGGCCGTGGCAGGTCTGCATGTGATGGGGAAGGTGGCACCAGGGACCCGTGCTCCCGTGCTCCCCCAGATCACTCAGAGAGTGGTTTCTACCTTTGAAAGTCACCATCGGCAGCAAACTTGGCGATTAGCTTCCAGGGCGCAAGAGGATTTCTCTCTATTGCTCACAACTGCGTCGGGGATGTGGCCTGGTCTGGGGAGAGGAGGAGAGCTTGGACTGTCTGGTTATTGAAAAAGGGACATGGGCAGATCTTGTATCTACTTCCCTGGCTTCAGCTGCTCTCTCCACGGCGAGTCCACATCTGCACCCTGGCTCTTCCTGGGACGAGCCTGCAACTTTCCTCGGGATGTAGGCAGGTGCTGGGGTTTTCGGAACTCATCCTTTTCGTATCCTGCCTTAGAGACGGTAACTCAAGCCTGGAGCCTGGGAGTGCTGCCTGAGTCCTTTCTTCCACGCCCACGGCCAAGTCGTAGGTCTGTGGATCCTACTTAGTATCTCCTCAGCATTTTTCACTTCTCTCAATCCCAGAACTACGTGCCACATAGCTCAAGCTGCACCAGTTCTTGCCTGGGTGATTGCAGCTGCCTCGTGTTTCCTTCACTCAAGTCTTGCTGAAATTAATCCCTCCTCCCCCTCAATTAGCTGCAGCTTTGCCAACGCGATCTCCATAGTGATAGCTTGTGCAATTAAAATCTGAGTTCGTCATTCTGCGCATAGCCTTCAGGAGAGCCTCCAGACTCCTGCAGATATGCCAGGGCTTTCACCTCGCAGGCGCTGGGCTAGTTTATGTACAATGACTGTGTTTAAGCCTCACATGTGAGGTAAGTGTTATCTAATTTGCAGATGAGGAAACTGAGGCACAAAAGTCAAGTTAATTGCTCGAGGTCAGTAGGTGGTAGAGCTGGGAGTCAGTCAATCAATCCCTCGAGCTCAGCGGCCTCACAGAATATAAAGATAGTTCCCCTAAGGAGCTCTGGTGTTCCTGAGTGTGCTGAGGTTACACATGGGAACTTTAGGTTAATGAATTTCTATAAAGTAAAGCTGCTAATCATGGCCTAAAACCTACGTCAATGTCCTGGCCGAATGACTCTGAACGTAACCTAATGGATAATGACTAATACAGTCAGCTTGTGGTCAGGTGCTGCCTTCTTCTAGGGCAGTGGTTCTCAACCTTCCTAATGCCGCAACCCTTTAATACAGTTCCTCATGTTGTGGTGACCCCCAATTTCATTGTTACAATTTGAACATAAGTAAAGCATAGTGATTAATTACAAAACAATATGTAATTATATGTATTTTCCGAGACCGAAGATGGCGGCATAGGTTAACTTCGGAGATTGCTGCCTTGAACAACCAATTCAAATTAAGCCTGAAGCAGGGAACGGACAACATCCAGAACCACAGGAGGGCTGGCTGAGTGGAAATTCTACAACTAGGAGTAAAGAGAATATCATATCCAGACTCAGAGGAGGCGCAGTGCTGAAGTGAAAT
>NW_006290031.1:2167093-2170647 GCF_000327345.1 Myotis davidii | reverse complement strand
GCATAGAGGCCTAACCAATGGACACGGACATTGGGGGGGTGGGGTGGGTGGAGGGTGATGTGGGGACAGGGACACACATGTTATATCTTAATCAATAAAAAATATATTAAAAAAATTATATGTGTTTTCCAATGGTCTTAGGCGACCCCTGTGAAAGGGTCGTTTGACCCCCAAGGGGTTGCGACCCACAGGTTGAGAACCGCTGTACTAGGGAGAATGGAATTAGTTTCTGTAGCGTCATGTACATTTATGTAGCGAGCACACATACACATTTTCAATAGAACATATACATATATGAGCAAAAAAAAAGAGCATTGCTATCAGAAACTCAGTAACAATTCTCTATATCCCAACACCTTCCTGGAAAGTTAAAGTTATTTAGAGTCACACAGTTTCTTGATGATGAATCTAGAATTAGGACTAAGCATTAAAAACTTTAAATTGATGCTATGTCAAACCTTCAAATCAGTATTTTTGTAATAGAAGGTATAACAAATCCAGTTAATTTTTCAAATAAGCCAAGCAATGACTTATTTGTCAAATTAAATAGCCAAGATAAACAATTTTTATCAAATTAAATAGCAAAGATTTTTGTAAAAAGTACTGTCATTCCTAATTAACACTAATGTATCTTGATATTCTCATTACTACTTGGCTTATATCTGGCTGGATTTTAAGTAGCACATTTATAACTATGGATTCGTTATGGCTATTTTACCCACTCACCTGGCAGAAGGCTCTAACCCAGGATTACCACCCGTGTGGCTTTTCCTCCCCATGCAGCAGCCTCAGGGGCGAGTTCCTTCTTTTCTTGCGCCTTTCGGCCCCGTGCCAGCTTCACTGTTTGAACTGCTGAACTTTTTTTCATATCAGATGCTTGTGATCATATCTTTGCCTCTACTAGTCCCAAGTCCCAAATTTTGACACAGGAAATCATACAATATTATACCAACCACTTTACAATTGCTAAACCAGATTTAACATATTTATGATTTCTGGTAGACACTTCATAGTTCCCCCCCCTTTATTAAGATATTACAAATGTGTCCTTATCCCCCCAATGTCCTCTCATCCCCCCAATCCTTCCCTCACCCTCACCCCGTGTTGTCCACATCCATCGTTCATCGCTTCATAGTTTTTTGGTGCATTTTTTACCACCCATTACAGAAAAAAACTACCAAATCCCACTATATATGAAGTTGCTTTTCTTATACCAAGTTTTCTCTGTAATGCATATTAGATGACCAAAAGGGCATTTTGGCTTAATCAGAAAAGGTAAAAAGGAGATAAAAAGGGCTCACAGTTCAGAGTTGTTATAATAGGGTTGGTGAATGAAAAAGTGGAAGTAGAATTTTTCAAATCATAATTTACATTAGGATTAGGCTGCTTTTCTTCTCTGCACCTGTATTTCCCATCAAGAACATGACCCTTCAACCGAGAAGGACACACTAATGGGTAATGAGTAATACCAGTGTGGAGGGTACTGGTAGAAGTTACATGAAGTCCAGGATGGGGCCCAAGTGAACTCCATCCCAGGGCATCAGAGAATGGGAAAGGTGACTGCTCAGTCCCTGTCGGCAAATAGGAGAGAGGTCAAAGGTGTGGCTTCTGTGGCCCCGGAGACGCCGCATGACGAGTAGAAGGCGTCTGGTGTGGGAGAGGCCGGGGGTGAAACCTCAGAGCCACTTTCCTGCTTTTGACCCAGAGCAAGTTGGTTAACTTCCGTCATACCTTCTATCTTAGGAAATGGAATAATGTCCCCCTCACAGGGGTGTTGTATTCTATGAGCTAACAAATGCAAAATGTTAGCGCAATGCCTATGTATGTGTGATAGGTGCTCAATAAACAGGCATCATTAATACAGATCAGCATGTTTACTGTAGACCCAGGGATGGAGTCTCCATGGATGCTTTTAGTTATTTATAGAAACGTGATTATAGCTTCTCTCCTCTTTCTAGATCAGTGGTTCTCAACCTTGGCTGCAAATTAGAATCACCTGGGAATCTTTTTAAAATCCTGATTGCTGGGCCTTATCCTCCGGAAATTCTGTTTCTTTGTTACTAATGTTGTGGCCTCACCCCATAACAAAGAAACAGAATTTCCGGAGAATGAGGCCCAGAAATCAGGAATTTAAAAAAATTCCCAGGCGATTCTAATGTGCAGCCAAGGTTGAGAACCATTGTTCAAGATGAAAGGAGATGCTAGTCTCATGTTATTAATCTTCACAGATGTAAGTGCTAACAGATTTCCTTATATATCACATTATGCTCTAATGACTTTTTTATTCTTTCAAAAAAGGGTGAAAATAATGAAAATTTCCATGATGCCATATTAAAGGGCTTAAAGGGCTTTAAAAGGAACAAGCACTAAATACTAGGAACTCTGTTGAGGGCTAAGGTTACAGAGACGCAAGTCCTCCTCTCGCAGAGCCTGCGGCTGCTGGGGTAGAGAGGACCTTAAAGGAAAAGCTCAGAGTTAGTGACAAATCCTGGTAAGCGCCGTGGAGAAACCCTATAGCACACTCTGCGAGCAACACGGCAGCCCTCACCTAGACTGAGTGGCAGCTGAAGAATGTGCACACGTCGAGGTGTGAACACAGCCCTGTGTGGGGAGAGGAGGACGTGGTGATGGAAGGAAAAGGCAATGTCAGGGAGAGGGCAAGAGAGGAGGGGTGAGGGGGAGCCAGCCCAGCACGCAAGGCCCAGGGCCAGCTCTGCGCCACAGCCTCAACTCTCAGCGCCAGCCAAAGACCCCACAACATCCTGGCTCATCTGCATCAGCCCTAAACTTCCCACTGCTGGCTGAATATCAACACACAAACGTTTCCGTGTCACCTCCAACTCAAGGCGCTATCTTTTATTTGAACCACGCAGGTCTCCCAGCTTGCTGTCCAGAGCACACCTGTCTGCCCCATTCCCACCAGGAGCGAGAACAGCAGCAAAGTCCGCAGTCCCAAGAGCCCACGCGGCACAGCCTCAGAACCAAGTCCATCTGATCAAAACCCCCCACACCTCCCAAACCCTTATCGTCAGCATTCGATAAATCCTGGAAATCATGTCAGTGAGAAACAGAATCACTAGTTACATATTAAAATACACGACAGCATCATTTTAGAACACATAATTTATTACATTTACGAGTTCAGAATAAAATGGATACTTGGGAACCTTAAAAATGAGTTAGAAGTAACAATCTGATGTAAAATTCTCAAATCTTGGAAACGGAAATATTAACATTTTAGTATATTCGTAAAATCTCTTTCTCATGATTAGCATAGTCTAGAACAGTGATGGCAAACCTTTTGAGCTCGGCGTGTCAGCATTTTGAAAAACCCTAACTTAACTCTGGTGCTGTGTCACATACAGAAATTTTTGATATTTGCAACCATGGTAAAACAAAGATGTCTATTTTTGATATTTATTTTATATATTTAAATGCCATTTAACAAAGAAAAATCAACCACAAAAATGAGTTTGCATGTCACCTCTGACAAGCGTGTCATAGGTTCGCCACCACTGTACAGAATTGCTAGGAGCGCCCCTCCCCCCCACCCC
>NW_006290031.1:2162317-2167063 GCF_000327345.1 Myotis davidii | reverse complement strand
ACACTGGCGGAGGCAATGAGTCTTCTCAGCTGCTTTATTCTCCACTGAAGTCCGTGCCCGTTATGTTTCCTTTACTCCCAGGAGCTGCCACTGTCCTGCTTCCCAATAACCCCCCAAAACAATGGCAAACGCGCGTGCCAGGGGCAGGGCCTTCGCCCTTCTCCGCAGGCTTTCCCATTCAACCTCCTAGTGCAGCAGCTTCCCTTCTAAGGCTGGGGTGAACTACGGGCCTTTTTAGATATTTTCCAGGTTCATCATGGAGGCTGCTTTTCTTCTCTGCACTGTAACCACACTGAGCTGCAATTGAAATGAACAATCAGTAAGCAGTCACTTTCCTAGGGGAAGTCTTAGGTGAATTTTCCACACAGTGTAACCCGCCACAGCTTACAGTCATTGAACATCATCTTAGTGGAAAGGGCCTTGGAAGAGGTCGCCCTCTGTGCTCACTTCTGTTTCCCTCCTGAGACACTTAAAGTGCCTGCATAACACTAGACCAGCTGTGGGCAAACTACGGCCCGTTTGAAATGAATAAAATTAAAAAAAAAAAAGACCGTACCCTTTTATGTAATAATGTTTACTTTGAATTTACATTAGTTCACACAAACACTCCATCCATGCTTTTGTTCCGGCCCTCCGGTCCAGTTTAAGAACCCATTGTGGCCCTTGAGTCAAAAAGTTTGCCCACCCTTGCACTAGACACACAAGCCAAATACGACACCCACAGCTCAGTGACATCCCGGGAATTCCAAGACATATTCCACAGAGGGAGGAAGAACAGCCAGAGGAAAGGTAATCGGAAAAGTGGCTAAAACAGAAACAAAGTGTAAGCCAGCACACTGCAGGGCTGGTAATAAAGAGATGATAGTCATAGTAAGAAAAGTCCAACAGGAAAATAATCTTTATATTAATTGGAATTGATTAAAATATGGAATATACACATAGTAAAAAAACCTAACAGTGCAAAAAATAAAACGAACGGTATGACATAGCACAAAGGAAGTCTTCCCACTACTGTGCTATTTCCGCAGCCCTCCTTCCTGTTTCCAGTTCCTAAGCATCTTTCCTGAAATATTCTAAATGAGGGTATATGCATATATGTCCTCACCCCTTTTTATTTAGAAAATGATAAAGGATGATGCAGACTTTTCATCTTGTTTTTTTTTCTTGCTACAAGATCTACCTTAGAAATGCTTCCATATTATTTTCTTATTTTTGTTAATCCTCACCTAAGGATATTTTTCCATTGATTTTCAGAGAGAGCAGAAGGGAAGGGGAGAGGCAGAGAGAGAGAGAGAGAAACAATGATGATGTGAGAGAGACAAATTGATTGGTTCCGCATACGCCCCAACCAGGACTGGGGATGAGCCTGCAACCGAGGTACCTGCCCCTGACTGATACTGAACCCGGAACCCTTCAGTCGGCAGGCCGGTGCTCTATGCACTGAGCCAAACCAACTGGGGCGAAATGGTTTCATATTAGATCTACTTTATTCCTTAACAGCTGCTAACCCTCCCCTGCATGGATATTCTTTAATTTAGCTGGTTTTCTGTTGATGGGCATTTAGATATTTTTAATATTTTAAAAGGATAAGCAATGCTGCAATTAGGCTTCTTCATGCTTCCGTGTACAGCTGTGCCCAGAGGTAAAGGACCACCTGCAGAACATATTCTTAGGAATGCTGGTCCCAGGTTTTGTACACTCACAGCCTGAGAGATCCTGCCTAACCGGCTACCGCACCAACAGCCCTCACACCAATGATGTGGGAGCTGCAGCACTTCTTTGCTAACGCAGCCACTCCTTATATGCATCCACGACATTAGACTCTTGGTCATATACTTGTTGCACATACTTTCCTCAGTCCGTCATTAACTTCATGTAGAAATTGGAAATTTTACATCGTTACATTTACTGATTTCTTTCCTAGTTTCTAGGTTTTGTGTTCTGGCAGAGAAAGGCTGCACCGCCCTGATTTCTAAGACACGGCAGTCATGGTGCATGGTGACTTAGAACACGTGGCCACAGTACTGGCCGGGGAGGCGGTGGAGACAGGAAACCTGAGGAGCAGGGTCAGGACTGGCTGAGTCAGGACTGAGGGGCTCTCTCTGGACCCAGCACGGTGCTGGGCTGCACTGGTGAGTACAGACAATGAGGATCTCTCACCTCCATCACTGCGTTAAATATCAGGCCCTTAGCAGGATATCATTTCTATTAGCAGTTTCCAGTTTTGGGAGGAAAATGAAAAAATTAATTAGAAAGAATTCAGAGAAGGCAAAGATAAAGGTTTTAAAAAAACCTGAATATATGTCTCATAAAGAAAGTTTATAACTTGGACTCCCTTAAGGTGGAAAAAATACTAACTCCAGGGCATAAATTCCTTTTTGTGTATGGACATAAGGCTGTATGGTTACTTTCCATCTTTAAAGGAGAACAAAATAGGAGAAGAAAAGCTTAAGGAAAAATTTGTGAAGTGTTTACTGAAAAACATGAAAAAAAAAACAACCTCACAAAGAGCTAAACTCAGGGCAACTTTGCCATCTGAGTTTAACAGGAGGCTGCTCAGGTTTAACTGTCCGGAGGGAGATGCAGCCAGATGTCACCAGGGTGCGCCACAGCGAAGTTCTGTAACCGCACCCTTTTTACTACTGGACTCGAGGTAAGTGATTTTAAGCAGGCATTTTCTTTATCACATTCGTTAAAAAAGGCAAACTTGAAGCTATAAGGATTGTGATGTAAGAAATTTAATTTCTTATATATCTATCTACTTACCATTTAATGACTAAGTGCTTTGTATGTGTGAATTCCCTTCATCGTTCAATAACTCTAGTGGAGGCATTAGTATCCTATGCTGAGCAAGAAGAGCGCGAGGCGTAGAGAGGTGGAGGCGGCCCTAAGTCACATGGCTATGGAGGGACAGCAGGCTATTTGTCGACACCAAACACACGCTCCAGACACTGCCCCGCACACCCTGGCTCCTACTACCGTATAATCCACATGAATGGAGGAATTCTTGAGTAATTAAGTAGTCCATTACTTCATTATTCCATAAGAAATTAAACATATTTAATAAATATGTCAAGAGGGAGGGGACAGAAGGAGAAGGGCAAATTATGGCTGGATTTCATTTAAGTGTCACCTCATGGTCATACCAGAAGTAGATTTAAAAAGAAAATCTGTAAATATCACAAACATAAACTGAATTCAGTATTCAGAGTTGCTTTACTATGTATAAAATGGTGTAATATCTAAGAGTAATATTAATTTAAATTAAAATAGTACATTTATAGCCAAATATAACTAATAATGTATTAACTTGTTTTTTGTCTGCCTGCCTGCCTATCCATACCTATCTATCGATCTGCCTGTCCATCTATCTGCCTATCTATCTGAACTGTTTCCAGCCTATGTTTATATTCACTAAACTGATCTCATTTTGTTCCCAATAGGAGGGACTATTGCTTCTATTGTAGACAAATGGCTCATTTCCTAATGATGTGTGTGCATTATGGATAATTACCCCCTTATCAATATTTCATGAATGCATTTTCAAACTCTATTTCCCACTGGACTTTATATCATATTTTAGATTTATAGTCATATACAAATGTGCATTAAATGGAGTTAACCTATACACAAAGTAATTTTTTCCATTTAAAAACTACAATAAAAACAAAGTTAGTGCATTTGAAATAGTACATTCAGAGCAATGCTACCTACTTCTGAATCTGTCAGAAAACACCTGCCCAGTTCACACGCACAGCCTCTGGGGCAGGGCGTCCCTCGGACTTCCTGGGACAGAGAGTTCCACATTCATGCTGTCTGATGTGACGCATGGTCATTGAGCACCTGGTATCTGCTAGTCTGACTGCAGATTTATTTTAGTTTATTTCATTTTAATTAATTGGAGCAGCTGCTGGTGGCTAGTGTCTGTGAGGGGACAGAGTGGTTCCAGAGGTGGCAGTCAACTGCAGAGACTGATGTTTATTTCTGACTTTAAAGTTTACTTTCAACCCCAAATAATAGAGATTAATTTCAAATAGTTTAATCAGGTAAAAATAATCCTACTAGTTCTCTGGGGACTTCTGAGGAGCCTTTCTTAGCGCGACCCACCCGGACGGTTACTGTCACCGGCAGTGAGGCACTCCCTACCTGCTGAGAAGCGGACGCGGCTCTCTGCTCCGCCTGACTGAGCCGCCTCTGGAGTCTGTTGGCTTTTTCTTGATGCTCGAGAATTAACTTTTCACTCTGTGAAGAGGAAACATAAAACAAATGGGTTAGAGATCCACGCGTGACATAGAGGCATTTGTGGAATAATCAATGGGAAATCTGGACCTCATCTGATCACTATAAAATGCAAAGATAGTGTCTCCAAATGTACATTTTTCAAGTTACGAAATTCAAAGCTGGTTGTACATCCTCACTAAACCGTTTTACCCCTCCATGTCAACAAAAAAGTGGATTAAGTGCAAAGCAAAAAGAATCAGAAGTTGAGAACAGGATTTTCAGTTTTTGATCTGTTAACCTTGAGATGCTAGCTCAGTGCTTCCAGTGTGGGGAGTGTGGAAACACAGACTGCTGGGCCTCCCACCTGGACCTGCTCCCAACCTGAGAATCCTTGTGTCTACCATGTTCCCAGCAGGCGCGGGCACTGCCTGCTGGGGTCCTCAGAGCCACTGTGCTAGGACCAACTTCCAGGGCAGCGGTTCTCAACCTGTGGGTTGTGACCCCTTTGGGGATCGAACGACCCTT